>NC_084612.1:19080724-19253224 GCF_033978795.1 Nerophis ophidion | reverse complement strand
ATTCCCTTTGAAGAAATGTCCAAAAGCACTGCAGTCTTTAAAAATTACAACAAAAAAAAAAGCAAATGTACAACAGATGTGAAAACAATACAAGGTTTGGTAAACGTCAACAACTAAACCTGCATTTCCCTTTGAGTTCTTTACAAAAGAGTTCATATACAGACGAGAAACACATGAAAGGAAAACAGAGAAAGGCCATCGACATTTCCTCTACGCGCCATTTGGGTTCTTGCCGTAACCTTTATTTCTATCACTTTACATTTGATTAGGAATGGCATCCATTTGAAAAAGTATAAAAAATAGAATTGACTTTTTATTTCGTCATACACGACAACACGCTGGATTTATTGTTCGCTCTTTGGTTTATGTCAGAAGACGACGCTGGTGTTCTCTTTTTACAGTTGACCCTTAAGCTCAAGAAAAAGCAACGGCCAAAACTTTGTCCTGCCCAAAAACAGCACACAACTGTCGAGTTAAGGCATCTTAAATTTCCTTTTATTCAACTTCTTTTGTCATGTTGAGAGTTTGCATAGCCTGAATGAATGTGCTTCCAAGGAGTGTGTCAGCATTTAGTGTACACACACACACACACACACTTAAATGGGGAGTGTACTAGAACCCGCTTAAGTGTGTGTTACACTACAGTGTGTAAAGTGTGTCAAGGCTTTAGGCTGAAGGTGAATGCATAGAAGCTTCATCATCTTAAGGCAGGAAAAAGGACAACGGAAAAATATTTATTGCAGTTTTGTTGGCGTTAAAAAGCCTCAATTGTCACATGAACTAAACTTAAATCATAGAAGACACTGAAATACAGTCAGTCTATCATCTTTTTAACACTTACATATCACCACTCCAGTGACAAAAGTGGCAAAGTCAAGAAAAATCGTCAAAATTTAATGTTTAACATTTTTTTTTTCAATCAATCAATGTTTACTTATTTAGCCCTATATAACAAGTGTCATAAAAAATATATTTTTTTTCTCTTCTAAAATGGTAATTTTCTTTTTTCAAATGTATTCATGCAATTTGAATTTGTTTCCTTGTTCGGATATCCCAACTTTGAGCGTTTTAGGACGTCGTAAAGTGAGAAGATTTTGCATGAATAAATACTGTGGCAGTTGCAGTGAATGAAGTGGAAATATGACAATAACAGATTTAAGGGGGGATTTTTTTAAATTATTACATAATCTAAATTATTATGATAAAATTTATGAGGATGACATCCTTTTCCAAGAATGAAATCTTGATGTCTACATTACGATTTTTGTAATAAAACTTTGAGAATAAAGTTGCGATTTTTTTAAGAATTTTTTTTTTTTTAAATAGGTTAACATTTATCGACAATAAAAACTTAGAACTTGTGAAAAGTAAATTGTATATTTTTTGGGTTCCCCCAAAAATAACTGTCATATTTCAACCATTTGTATAAATCAACTATTTTCACGTGATACTTACATTTTATTTTTAGAAAATAAAAATGTTTTCTCGTAAAAGACAGATTTTTTTCCCTTTCAAACGTGTTAATGTTATATTTAAACTTTATTTATGGAATATTAAGATTTCATTCTGTTAAAATATTTATTTTCATAACTTTATAACTATTTTCTAAAAATATATTTATATTTCAAATGTGTTTTTGTCATATTTCAACTTTAATCATGAAACATAACTAGAGTATTTAATTATTGGAAGCTCACAACTTATTCTCAAACCTTTATGACTTATTTAAAATCTAAAGTCCAAAGATTTACAAATATTGTAACAATTTGACTCTCCTCACATAATTGTGCTCTTTCTGATAATCGGCCTTTTTGTCCCCACGTTTTTTGTCCACATGTAAATACTTTATTCACATATTATTATTCTTGTAAAATTTTTATTTTGTGCTCATAATTTTGCAATTTTTCTTTCACAATCTCACTTTTGTCCCTTCAGAATATTAACCATTATTGCAAATTTGAGCTAAAATGATGACTTTGTTGTAATATTTGAACTCTATACATGTTATTTTCCAACCTTTCCCTGATATTACAGCACATATTTGTACCATGAATTGATTATCGTGTACTCCGACTTAAACTAAGTTGAAAAACTTATTGGGGTGTTACCATTTAGTGGTCAATTGTACGGAATATGTACTGAACTGTGCAATCTACTAATAAAAGTATCAATCAATCAATCAATCAATGATTCTCATGATATTCCAAGTCAAAATGATTAGATATGTTAATGCTAAATTATTAATTTATTCTAACTTTTTTCAATAATTTCTTATATTGACTTGGATGGATGACTTAGTCACACAAAATATTACACGTCTTGTGCTAAATTATTTTATTTTCATTATACTTTAGTTGTTTTTATGTGTATGCAAAACTACAACTTTAAAACAATATTAACTCTTTATATTTTGTAATATTCTTAAACATGTTAAGACTACTCAGTGGTTAGAGTGTCCGCCCTGAGATCGGTAGGTCGTGAGTTCAAACCGGCCGAGTCATACCAAAGACTGTAAAAATGGGACCCATTAACTCTCTCTGCTTGGCACTCAGCATTAAGGGTTAGAATTGGAGGTTAAATCACCATAAATGATTGCCGGGCGCGGCACGGCTGCTGCTCACTGCTCCCCTCACCTCCCAGGGGGTGATCAAGGGTGATGGGTCAAATGTAGAGAATAATTTCGCCACATCTAATATGTGTGTGACAATCATTGGTACTTTAATCTTATGACATTTTGATTTTATTTTCATATTTTATTAAAATATATTTTTTTATATTCTTACTATATATTTAAAAATTCCTCATCATGTAACATTTAACCTATTTGTCATGCTATTCCTAACTGTTTGGAAAATGTGGATCATGTATTTTACCACTAAATATTTTCTTCCTCATGATGTAATGTGTGTAGCTATTTTATTTCATATTTTTTTCAAACATATTTCATAATATTACAAATCAAAGCAAAAACAAATTTATACAATTTTACGTTAATTTTGGTTAATCTTGTAGTATTGTGACTGCATTTTATTCTTGCAAAATGAAAATTGTATTCTCATAAATTTGACATTTTCCCCAATGAAATGAAATGTTCCTCATGAAACTGCAACTAATATTCATATTTGTGATGAAGAAATGCATAAATATGAATCTGACATTTCTCCAGAGGACAGTGTCTTCTACTAAATAAGTCAGTCGTGTTAACACCAAAGAATACTTTTTTTTTCAAAGTTGTTTTATTTTTGATGAAGATTCTGTCACATCCTTCAAGTTGTCTGTTTTATTATTATTATTAATATTTTTGGACTAGATTATGAAAAGGTATAAAAATACTTGGACAAAGTTAACATCGATAAGGCACAGCAGGCTGGGATGTTTGGGGATTCCTGCAATATTGCACGGAGAAGATAAGCCATTTTGGGGAGGGGGGGGGGGGGGGGGGTTGCTACATGCTCATAATAATAATAATAATACAAATAGTAGTAAGGCAGTTATTATGGGGTGTAATGAAGGGACATGAAATCCAGAGACTTACGTTAGTTGTGGAATGTTGCAGGTTGGGCGTCGATAATTCCAGCAGGAAAAAAAACAAAAAAACTTTTTTTTTTTAAATGAATGTAAATTTCACAGGAGTTTGTGATGAAAGCAGGACGGTTCGGATTTTGGTGAGAAGTCTTATCTTGCTGATGTTCGCCTTGCATTGTGGGAAATGAAGTCCGGCCATCTTGCTGGACTTCTCATCAGTCCGGCTGCCTGGCGCACCTTGGAGCCGCCTCATGACCTCATGACCTCATGACCCGCCGCGACGGCTAGGACTGGCTGTGTGCGGTCTGGGCGGGGCCGTGAGTGCCGGGGGTCTGCGACATGTCCCGGCCGATGATCTCGTTCACTGTCGGCAAGAAGACGCGCAAGCGTTAATAAGCATGGGAGTCAGGAGCGCAGCTGCAGTACGCGTGTGGGACCAGCAGAGGGCGGTTTGGAGTCACTTTGTTTATGGTAGCTGTTCTGCACAAATAATTGATCTCATTTTTTATATTAGAATCGATATACCCAAGTTGAGCTTTTCAGCGCAAATAATTAGATTTTATTCCAAATGAAGAGAGATAACAAATATGTAAATAAACATAATTTAGAATACAAAAATGTGATAAAACGTGGTTCGGAGGAAACTGGATACTAGATTAAAGGTCTACTGAAATGAGATGTTCTTATTTAAACGGGGATAGCAGGTCCATTCTATGTGTCATACTTGATCATTTCGCGATATTGCCATATTTTTACTGAAAGGATTTAGTAGAGAACATCCACGATAAAGTTCGCAACTTTTGCTTGCTAACAGAAAAGCCCTGCCTTTACCGGAAGTCTCAGACGATGACGTCACATGTTGAGGGCTCCTTACAAATTCACATTGTTTTTAATGGGAGCCTCCAACAAAAAGAGCTATTCGGACCGAGAAAACGACAATGTCCCCATTAATTTGAACGAGGATGAAAGATTTGTGTTTGAGGATATTAATAGCGACAGACTAGAAAAAAAAAGAAAGAAAAAAAAACGCGATTGCATTGGGACGGATTCAGATGTTTTTAGACACATTTACTAGGATAATTCTTAGAAATCCCTTATCTTTCTATTGTGTTGCTAGTGTTTTAGTGAGTTTTACAGTACCTGATAGTCGGAATTGTGTGTCCACGGGTGTGTTGACGCCAGTGTCTCAGGGAAGTCGACGGCAGCTTTATAGGCAACGCAAGCTCAGCTGATCTCCGGTAAGAAGCGACTTTTTACCACAATTTTCTCACCGAAAACTGCTGGTTGACATTCGGTCGGGTCCATGTTTGCTGTGATCTATAGTATAGTTTCACCTCCGTGAATTTTAAAAAAGGAATCACCATGTGTTTGTGTGGCCAAAGGCTAAAGTTTCCCAACTCCTTCTTTCTACTTTGACTTCTCCAATATTAATTGAACAAATTGCAAAATATTCAGCAACACAGATCTCCAAAATACTGTGTAATTATGCCGTTAAAGCAGACGACTTTTAGCTGTGTGTGTGTGTGTGCAGCGCTCATATTTCCTAACAGCCCGTGACGTCAAGCGTACACGTCATCATTACGCAACGTTTTCAAGAAGAAACTCCCGGGAAATTTAAAATTGCAATTTAGTAAACTAAAAAGGCCGTATTGGCATGTGTTGCAATGTTAATATTTCATCATTGATATCTGTGTGGTGGGTAGTAATGGGTTTCAGTAGGCCTTTAAGCAACTATGTAAAAAAGGGGGGGGATTCAAAAAGTGTATACCCTTTTGAGACATGTTTAATGACATTTTATTTTCTTTATTAAATTTTCTTTTTTTCGTGAAATATATTGCCATTGAGCACAAGACTGCTCTCGGGAGATATGTATGTATATGATGTTCTTGTGGAACTGACTATGACGTATTTAATAAACAACATGTCACAGAATAAATTGTTAGTCTAACTCACTTGATAGAACAATTGTTTTTTTATGATCAATTATCACGTGTCTTATCTTAAAAGTTCTTGTAAATTCATCAACCTCAGTGACTGTTTGAGCAACACGAAGAAAAGAAAGGAGAAAAAAAACAACTAATTGTGAGAATGAAGTTTACCAAGAATTGGTTGACGTGGATCCCGACTTAAACAAGTTGAAAAACGTATTCAGGTGTTACCATTGTAACGGAATATGTACGGAATATGTACTGTACTGTGCAATCTACTAATAAAAGTCTCAATCAATCAAGTGAGAATTGCACAAGCAAAAAGTTATGTCAAGTTAATGTACTCTCATAACTTGACAACTCTTTTAAATATTAATCATGTGATGTAGTCTCTGCAAGAGTACAATTATATTCTCATGTTTTTCTTGTTTAACTAATATTTATCTAAAAAAATATGATTTATTGTAATATAATATACAGTGGGGCAAAAAAGTATTTAGTCAGCCACCGATTGTGCAAGTTCTCCCACTTAAAATGATGACAGAGGTCTGTAATTTTCATCATAGGTACACTTCAACTGTGAGAGACAGAATGTGAAAAAAAAAATCCAGGAATTCACATTGTTGGAATTTTAAAGAATTTATTTGTAAATTATGGTGGAATATTAGTATTTGGTCAACCATTCAAAGCTCTCACTGATGGAAGGAGGTTTTGGCTCAAAATCTCACGATACATGGCCCCATTCATTCTTTCCTTAACACGAATCAATCGTCCTGTCCCCTTAGCAGAAAAACAGCCCCAAAGCATGATGTTTCCACCCCCATGCTTCACAGTAGGTGTGGTGTTCTTGGTATGCAACTCAGTATTCTTCTTCCTCCAAACACGACGAGTTGAGTTTATACCAAAAAGTTCTATTTGGGTTTCATCTGACCACATGACATTCTCCCAATCCTCTGCTGTATCATCCATGTATCCATTTTGGTATAAACTCAACTCGTCGTGTTTGGAGGAAGAAGAATACTGAGTTGCATCCCAAGAACACCACACCTACTGTGAAGCATGGGAGTGGAAACATCATGCTTTGGGGCTGTTTTTCTGCTAAGGGGACAGGACGATTGATCCGTGTTAAGGAAAGAATGAATGGGGCCATGTATCGTGAGATTTTGAGCCAAAACCTCCTTCCATCAGTGAAAGCTTTGAATGGTTGACCAAATACTTATTTTCCACCATAATTTACAAATAAATTCTTTAAAATTCCTACAATGTGATTTCCTGGATTTTTTTTTCACATTCTGTCTCTCACAGTTGAAGTGTACCTATGATGAAAATTACAGACCTCTGTCATCATTTTAAGTGGGAGAACTTGCACAATCGGTGGCTGACTAAATACTTTTTTGCCCCACTGTATATATTTTTTTTATATAATTAGGAATTAGATTTTTTTTTTAAAACCCCCGCGTTAATCACGTAATATTACACAAATTTATTGTGGCAAATTACTTTATTATTCAGAGGAGATGTTTTCAACTTACTCAAAGTTACATTTTTAAACCAAAAATAAAACACTGTTAGTGGTTTAAAAAAACAACACATTTATTTTATAAAGTGTCTATATTTTTCACAAGTCCCAAGTATAAGAAAGGATATTTTAGTTTGGCGTTCATGCTTGTCTTGTCCACGCCTGCACACTCCCACAAAGTCAGTCCATAAGAAGCAACAAAGAATTAGCAGTCATGAAAGAATGACAGAATAAACATTCAATCATAACCAACATTAAATGGTAAATGGGTTATACTTGTAGAGCGCTTTCTAACCTTTTTAAGGTACTCAAAGCGCTTTGACACTATTTCCATATTCACCCATTCACACATTAGCATGTGGTCATCATTGGCTAACAACACACTAAGCGTGTGTGTTATGTAAGACGGTGTTTATGTCTTTACCTGCTAAAATCCACAACTCGCCAGAATATAATGTGTACAAAACTTTGTGAAAATTGTTTTTCTTGTCTTGTTATGACTTATGCTACCTTATAAAAGTCTGATATTTTATTCTCCAAATCTTACACCTTTATTTTCATACAACATGGACTTGGTTCTCACGAGGTTACTATTTATAGTCCCAACTGTCATGGGTTTTGATTTGCTGTCGTTGTTTTTACATTATTTTTGCACTACAAGTTATATTCTATTTATAATCTATTCCTATAAAACTATGCTATTTCTAAAGATCTCTTGAAATGATGACATACAAACATTGTGTTACTCACTGGACTACATTTGGGAGATCAGGTATTAAATTTGGTTCCATGTCATGTGTGTTGTTATGACAACTTAGTGAGTAACGTTGCTATCTATGACCTTATGTTGTAATATTCACAAGGTTCTACTTGATTTTATGACTTTATTGTAATATCTTAACTAAATTCTAACTTCTTCCATTTTCAAATGTGCTCTCACAAAATGACTTCATTCTTGATTTTTTTCGAGTCATATTTTTCCCTCATTGTGATTTATCCTTGTAATCTGATATTCCTCTCTCACAAAAAATAACTTTATTCTTGTACAATTTGTATATGATTTGTAGAACTTTACTGCTCAATGTCCCAAATATTCTAAAGTGAGATTTTATTTACTGTCATTGTTTTCACATCTTATTTGCACCACTGATCACAATTCTTTTATTGTACACTTTTCAAATGTTCATTGTATATTCAGAGCATATTACAGGGTAATAACTGCATTCCTCTTACAGTAACATTTACAGTCTTTTACTGTGAAATATCTGTACAGCAGTTTACTGGAACCGCAGAACTGTGATTTTTATGGTTAAAAACAATAAAATAAATGCTTTAACTTCACAATTGTAATTTGATAGTTCAATAAAATAAAATTACAACCATATTTTGTAATTTTAGACTTTATTACTCTCTTGGCTGCGAAGAGGTGGTGACATGTCCAGGGTGTATTCCACCTTCTGCCCAAGTGCACCCCCTGGTCATTCCAAGTCTAAGACTAGATCTGACCAATCTAAGTCTATAAGCATGAACTGATTTAGCCTACTGAGGTTTTGGCACCATGCTCTAGACTAGATCTGGCCAACCTAAGTCTAAGACTGGATCTGGACAATTTAAGCCTAAAACGAGATCTGGACAATCTAAGTCTAAGACTATATCTGGACAATTTAAATCTAAGGCTCAATCCGGACAATCTAAGTCTAAGACTAGATCTGGACAATGTAAGTCTAACGCTCGATCTGGACAATCTAAGTCTAAGACTAGATCTGATCTATCTATGTCTAAAACTAGATCTGACCAATCTAAGTCTAAGACTAGATCTGACCAATCTAAGTCTATGAGTAATAACTGATGAAGCCTACTGAGGTTTTGGCACCAGGCGCGAGACTAGATCTGGACAGTCTAAGACTACATCTGACCAACCGAAGTATAAGACTAGATCTGGCCAATCTAAGTCTAAGACTAGATCTGATCAATCTTAGTCTAAAACTAGATCTGGACAATCTAAGAGTAAGACTAAATCTGGCCATTCGAAGTCTAAGACTAGATCTGACCAATTTAAGTCTAAGACTAGATCTGACCAGTCTAAGTCTAAGACTCGATCTGTACAATCTAAGTCTAAGACTAGATCTGACCAATCTAAGTCTATGAGTAATAACTGATGAAGCCTACTGAGGTTTTGGCACCAGCCGTGAGACTAGATCTGGACAGTCTAAGACTAGATCTGACCAACCGTAGTATAAGACTAGATCTGGCCAATCTAAGGTAAGACTAGTTTTGATCAGTATAAGTCTGAAACTAGATCTGGACAATCTAAGTCTAAGACTAAATCTGGCCATTCGAAGTCTAAGACTAGATCTGACAAATTTAAGTCTATGACTAGATCTGACCAATCTAAGTCTAAGACTCGATCTGTACAATCTAAGTCTAAGACTAGATCTGGCCAATCTAAGTCTAAGACTAGATCTGATTAATCTAAGTCTAAAAGTAGATCTGGACAATCAAAGTCTAAGACTAAATCTGGCCATTCGAAGACAAGACTAGATCTGACCAATTTAAGTCTAAGACTAGATATGACCAATCTAAAACTAAGACTCGATCTGGACAATCTAAGTCTAAGACTACATCTGACCAATTTGAGTCTAAGACTAAATCTGACCAATCTAAAACTAAGACTCGATCTGGACAATCTAAGTCTAAGACTAGATCTGGCCAATCTAAGTCTAATACTAGATCTGGCCAATCTAAGTCTAAGACTAGATATTGGTCAATCTAAGACTAAGACTAAATCTGACCAATATATCCTAAATGCTAATATGAATGCAATAATATAATTTTCTTTTAAAACTGCAAGGTACAGTTAGTTTCATTAAAATGTTTCATTTGGTGTAATGTTACAGTACATTTGGATTACAGTATCTTATGTAAAAAAAAAATACTGTGAAATGCCAGTAAATATGTACAAACCCTGTTTCATTATGAGTTGGGAAATTGTGTTAGATGTAAATATAAACGGAATACAATGATTTGCAAATCATTTTCAACCCATATTCATATGATTGCACTACAAAGACAAGATATTTGATGTTCAAACTCATAAACTTTATTTTGTTTTGCAAATAATTAACTTGCCGTGGCGAAGTAGTTGGGAAAGGGCATGTTCACCACTGTTTTACATCACCTTTTATTTTAACAACACTCAATAAACGTTTGGGAACTGAGAAAACTAATTGTTGAAGCTTTGAAAGTGGAATTCTTTCCCATTCTTGTTTTATGTAGAGCTTCAGTCTTTCAACACTCCGCTGTTGTATTTTACGCTTCATTATGTGCCACACATTTTCGATGGGAGACAGGTCTGGACTGCAGGCGGGCCAGGAAAGTACCCGCACTCGTTTACTACGAAGCCACGCTGTTGTAACACGTGGCTTGGCATTGTCTTGCTGAAATAAGCAGGGGCGTCCATGATAACGTTGCTTAGGTGACAACATATGTTGCTCCAAAACCTGTATGGACCATTAATGCTGAATGGTCCACACAGGTTTTGGGCACTAATGCACCGCCATACCATCACAGATGCTGGCCTTTGAACTTTGCGCCTATAACAATCCTAATGGTTATTTTCCTCTTTGTTCTGGAGAACACCACGTACACAGATTCCAAATATAATTTGAAATGTGGACTTGTCAGACTACAGAACACTTTTCCACTTTGCATCAGTCCATCTTAGATGATCTCGGGCCCAGCGAAGCCAGCGGCGTTCCTGGGTGTTGTTGATAAATGGGCTTTGCATAGCAGAGTTTTAACTTGCACTTACAGATGTAGCGACCAACTGTAGTTACTGACAGTGGTTTTATGAAGTGTTCCTGAGCCCACGTGGTGATATCCTTTACACACCGATGTCGGTTTTTGATGCAGTACCGCCTGAGGGATCAAAGGTCCGTAATATCATCGCTTACGTGCAGTGATTTCTCCAGATTCTCTGAACCTTTTGATGATTTTACGGACCGTAGATAGTAAAATCCCTAAATTCCTTGCAATAGCTCGTTGAGAAATGTTGTTCTAAAACTGTTCGACAATTTGGTTACAAATTGCTGACCCTCGCCCCATCCTTGTTTGTGAATTATTTAGCATTTCATGGAAGCTGCTTTTATACCCAATCATGGCACCCACCTGTTCCTATCTAGCCTGCACACCTGTGGAATGTTCCAAATAAGTGTTTGATGAGCATTTCTCAACTTTATCAGTATTTATTTCCACCTTTCCCAACTTCTTTGTCATGTGTTGCTGGCATCAAATTCTAAAGTTATTGATTATTTGCACAAAAAAAATGTTCATCAGTTTGAACATCAAATATGTTGTCTTTGTAGCATATTCAATTGAATATGGGTTGAAAAGGATTTGCAAATCATTGTATTCCGTTTATATTTACATCTGACACAATTTCCCAACTCATATGAAAACGGGGTTTGTACTACTGTCTACTCATAATGTATTCCTATTAACCTATGTTATTTCTAGACTACTGTAGTCATATCGTATTCTATTGAAATCATCATGAAATCATCAGTACCACAAGAACATATTAATGTTCTTGTGGTACTCTTTGAGCGAATTCTGGGATCTTGGCTACTAAATGTTGTACCATTTTGCGTGTATTGCTGTGACGAAGTTCCAGGAATCCTTCTTCAACTAATATTTCAACAATTTTAGTTGAAGAACAAATAAAAAATAACATTTTGTCCGAATGACAACAGTTGTCCACATAATAATGTTAAAGGCCCTCATCAATATAGTTCATTCGAATGTTGAACTACATTGACTGGCTGAGAGAAGTCACGTGGTTGCACTACTCAGTAAGTTGAAGTAAAACACGGGTGTCCAAACTGCGGCCTGCCGGTGTCTTCAATTTGGCAGTGAGTTGCATGAGTTCAGCAAAACATCGCAGATTGCTTTCAAATTAATCTTAAATACCAGATGGTCTCTGAATGCTACATATTTGCTGCCATTATGTGGACAGCATTTATTTCAATGACACAATCCAAACAACCTTCCCTAGTCATAGCGCAAAAAAACAAAATTTCACACATCAATCAATCAAAGTTTACTTATATAGCCCTAAATCACGAGCATCTCAAAGGGCTGTACAAGCCACAACGACATACTTGGCTCAGATCCCACATCAGGGCAAGAAAAAACTCAACCCAATGGGATGACATTGAGAAACCTTGGAGGGGGCCGCAGATGTGGGCACTCCTCCCCTGGGTGTCCGGTGCAATGGATGTCGAGTGGATCTAACATAATACTGTGAGAGTCCAGTAAATAGTGGATCTAACATAATCGTGTGAGAGTCTATTCCATAGTGGTTTTAACATAATAGTGTGAGAGTCAAGTCCATAGTGGATCTAACATAATCGTGTGAGAGTCCAGTCCATAGTTGATCTAACATAATAGTGTGAGAGTCAAGTCCATAGTGGATCTAACATAATCGTGTGAGAGTCCAGTCCATAGTGGATCTAACATAATCGTGTGAGAGTCTATTCCATAGTGGATCTAACATAATAGTGTGAGAGTCAAGTCCATAGTGGATCTAACATAATCGTGTGAGAGTCCAGTCCATAGTGGATCTAACATTATCTTGTAAGAGTCTAGTCCATAGTGGATCTAACATAATAGTGTGAGAGTCCAGTCCATAGTGGATCTGACATAATCGTGTGAGTCTATTCCATAGTGGATCTAACATAATAGTGTGAGAGTCAAGTCCATAGTGGATCTGACATAATCGTGTGAGAGTCCAGTCCATAGTGGATCTAACATAATCGTGTGAGAGTCTATTCCATAGTGGATCTAACATAAGAGTGTGAGAGTCAAGTCCATAGTGGATCTAACATAATCGTGTGAGAGTCCAGTCCATAGTGAATCTAACATAATAGTGTGAGAGTCCAGTCCATAGTGGATCTGACATAATCGTGTGAGAGTCCAGTCCATAGTGGATCTAACATAATCGTGTGAGAGTCTATTCCATAGTGGATCTAACATAAGAGTGTGAGAGTCCAGTCCATAGTGGATCTAACATTATCTTGTAAGAGTCTAGTCCATAGTGGATCTAACATAATAGTGTGAGAGTCCAGTCCATAGTGGATCTGACATAATCGTGTGAGTCTATTCCATAGTGGATCTAACATAATAGTGTGAGAGTCAAGTCCATAGTGGATCTGACATAATCGTGTGATAGTCCAGTCCATAGTGGATCTAACATAATCGTGTGAGAGTCCAGTCCATAGTGAATCTAACATAATAGTGTGAGAGTCCAGTCCATAGTGGATCTGACATAATCGTGTGAGAGTCCAGTCCATAGTGGATCTAGCATAATCGTGTGAGAGTCTATTCCATAGTGGATCTAACATAATAGTGTGAGAGTCAAATCCATAGTGGATCCAACATAATCGTGTGAGAGTCTGAAGGAACTCTCCTGAAGGAATCATTAAAGTACTATCTATCTATCTATCTATCTATCTATCTATCTATCTATCTATCTATCTATCTATCTATCTATAAATAAATAAATATCATTTATTTATGCATTTGTTTTTGCCCAATGCGGCGGCCAAGTAAAAAACAACTTTGGACACCCCTGAAGTAAAACAAACATGATTTGTCACCTACTCACAATCAAACTGTCATATTTGCGTTTCCTGCTGCATACGTTGAGTGTTTGTCTATTTCACACGTTGTGTGTTTCTCACGTCTGCTGTCACGCCGGACCGACTGGTTTGGTGAGCGGACACGTGCCGGGGCCACACAGCAAACCTGACTCCTGTCGCCTGTCCACTCGTGCAACCCTGGGAGGAACGCACACGTACTTCTGGCCTTCCTTCACTCTAACGTCACTCGAAAAAATCTAAGTGTGTGTCTCTGCGGCGTGAAGAAAACAAGCCCACACACGCCTGCACATCACACGTGCATGTGACATACAGTATGTGACAGTACAATGGGCTTATTCCCTTTACCCTTTGGCACACAAGGAAGCATATTTACTCATTTGGCTGGAATTTGAAACACTTTATTCCTCAAAGACAAACTGCTCGCGGGAAGTAATGTTAAACCCTTTGGTGCAGACATCATTAAATAGCAGTTAAGTAGCGAGTAGTTAAGTAACAATATTAAATAGCAGTTAAGTAGCGAGTAGTTAAGTAACAACCATAAGGTCCTCAAGGATAAGAGGAGTGGTTACTCATTTTTGGATTCATATTTTTCCTACTTTTTTTGTTAGTTTTTTTTGCTCAAATACTTTATTTTTTAACCCTTTGAATGCCCATTTGACCTAATTATATCTTTTTTTTGTTTTATTTTGAAAAAATTGCATCAAATTGGTTATTAGGGATGTCCGATGATATCGGATTGCCGATATTATCGGCCGATAAATGCTTTAAAATGTAATATCGGAAATTATTGGCTTCCAAATTATCGGTATCGGTTTCAAAAAATAAAATGTATGACTTTTTTACGGACGTAGGGAGAGGTACAGAGCACCAATAAACCTTAAAGGCACGGCCCTGTCAAATAATATCTACGGCTTTTCACACACACAAGTGAATGCAAGCCATACTTGGTCAACAGCCATACAGGTCACACTAAGGGTGGCCGTATAAACAACTTTAACACTGTTACAAATGTGCGCCACACTGTGAACCCACACCAAACAAGAATGACAAACACATTTCGGGAGAACATCCGCACTGTAACACGACAAAAACACAACAGAACAAATACCCAGAACCCCTTGCAGCACTAACTCTTTCGGGACGACGCTACAATATACATCCCCCCACCACCCCGGACCTCAACCTCCTGCATGTCCCAAATTCCAAGCCGCTGTTTTGGGGCACGTTAAAAAAAATGATGCACTTTGTGACTTCAATAATAAATATGGCAGTGCCATGTTGCCATTTTTTTTCCATAACTTGAGTTGATTTATTTTGGAAAACCTTGTTACATTGTTTAATGCATCCAGTGAGGCATCACAACAAAATTAGGCACAATAATGTGTTAATTTCACGACTGTATATATCGGTATCGGTTGATATCGGAATATTGGATATCGGCAAAAAAGCCACTATCAGACATCTCTATTGGTTATCCATATAGTAAATGTAAAAGGGCTGGGACACTAGATAAAAATAGTTAACATGTAATTTTCAGGGATGTTAGCACTTTAGGAGAAAAAAAGAGGAACATTTCTATCAGCACAAAATGCTGCTATGCAAAAGCCAAAAGGAAATTTTGAAAATCAAGACTATTGTAAATTCCGGACTATAAGCTGCTACTTTTTTCCTACACTTTGAACCCTGCGACTTGTAAAACATTGCGGCTAGTTTATGGATGTATTTCTTCTAATTGCTATAATGTTTTGCGTTCAATGGTTTTCATTAAACCCTAGCAGAGGAACTGAAATGTTGTATAATTGATTGTGCACCATCTCTTGGACCAGTTTGCTCATTGCAGGTGCTGCCAGTTGAAAATGTACTTCCTGTGTTGCCTTAAAAACCGAAAGTAAAATGGTCCATTGCGTTTCTACTCGTAAGTATTCTTTATTCATCAATCCAAGCAACGTTTGTACGTTTCACAATTTGACTAAAACTATTTATACTTACTACACTGATGTCTGTAAGAGTGTTTTCATGCATATTGTGCATGCTATTGTAATGTAAGGAAGCTAGTGTCATTAGCATTGGCTAATATGCTAACACATCTACGAGTGTCTGTGTTGGTATTATTCATTTATAATGGCATTATTTTTGGATTGTTTCAGTTTCACAAAATTTACCAAAACGTCACAGTGGCGTTATTGAGTCTGTTAAGCTGATTGGAGAGCTAGCTTCCTTAGTTAGCAGGTCCACGAAGATGACTAATGTTTTATGTGATCAGCCGTTTTACTGCTGTGTTACCAACACTGTTTGGAAACAATTAAGGTATATGTAAATAAATATTTACAACATATCCCTGTGTAAATAACTAATTTCATAACGTATACATCTGCAACGTTTAGTTCGGTGCGGCTAATATATGGGGAAAAAATATTTATTCTAAAATTTAATGGGTGCGGCTTATATTCCAGTGCGGTCTATAGTCAAGAATGGTATATTTACTGCTATTGAGTGCATTTCTATATATTCTATATTTTTTAGATTTTTACCACAACATTGTTAGGATTTTTTTAGTAGATAATTTAATAACATTATTATCATTGAAAATGCAATGTAAAATTCTATAACATACATGCAAAGAACATTTCCCATTTGGCAACTATACTGAAGCCATTCCCCCTCAGATAATATACTTCTGGTGTTGGGACCTCAGTTTACAACCATCACGTTAAAAATATATCTTCTTGTTGACTACTAATAAATACTGCAGAACTCCAACTGGTTCGTATCTAGCAGTTTTTGGATTGTGAATCATCCAAATATGATTAGCAGCAAAGTAGACAGCCGTCAACGTTGTGGGTTGTAGAGCAAATGGAGGCAACAAGTAAGCTCGCTTGCTTGTTTTGGTGCCCTTGATCTTCTCCCAATAATGCAACTCAGTGTGGCGTTTAGGCAAGAGGAACGAATGCCTGTGGCTGAGGCGAGCGTTCAATACATTTTGTTTGGATCGTATTTGTATTGATATTTCATTAAAAAAAAGCAAAAGTAATATTTTGACTCGAAAAATAATCTTTGACTCTATTCTTAAAGAGCGACAACGCATATTGATGAACACACAAATGTAAACATGTAAGATTATAACCAAAGGCTAATTTCCATCTTTTGTCCCTGCAGCAAATAATGTCAAACACATAGGAACAAGACTGCAACAAATTAAAATTGTTAATGTATTTTGTATGTAACTCTTTGGATGCCCATTTGATCAAATTTGATTTTTACTAATAAAACATATAAAAATATGAATCCCAAACTATGTATACACTCTTAACTCCCTGAGGACTTTTTTGTCCTGGCGCTCTGAACTGGGCTAAATGATTTACCAGTGTATCATTGTATATTAAATCATCTGAAATAAAAATAAAACAGTTTACGATTTTAAAAAATGTTCAATTCAGAGTAACACAACTAAACTAATGTTATGGCAAAAAATAGAACATATATATAAATATATATATATATATATATATATATATATGTATATATATATATATATATATATACCGGAAAAAATAAAAAAGTCCCTGATATACTCTCTGGGGTTAAAGAAATATGACAACAATAACGGCTGTTACCCGTTGGTATTTCTTACAAAACACTTTTAATCCAAACATTTCATTTAATACATATTGAATAAATGAATACATTGACTATGTTAATGTCTACATAGAAACTAATAATACAATATTAATTATAATTGAACAATCATACTAGATATATACATGTATGAATAATTATAAAAACACAATTAAACTGATAAATTACAAATGTATTAGTGCAAAGAAATACAGTAATTATGCATCCATCCATCCATCCATTTTCTACCGCTTATTCCCTTTCGGGGTCGCGGGGGGCGCTGGCGCCTATCTCAGCTACAATCGGGCGGAAGGCGGGGTACACCCTGGACAAGTCGCCATCTCATCGCAGGACCAACACAGATAGACAGACAACATTCACACTCACATTCACACACTAGGGCCAATTTAGTGTTGCCAATCAACCTATCCCCAGGTGCATGTCTTTGGAAGTGGGAGGAAGCCGGAGTACCCGGAGGGAACACACGCATTGACTATAATTCATCAATTTTATTGTAATTATAATATAGACTTATGTATCAAGTATATCAACTAATATTCTAACTAAAAATCTTATTTAAAAAGTAAAAATACAAAACAACAAAGGATTGCGTCCAATAATATATTAAAACTTACAAACCATTTCCAGCAAGTGTCAAAAAGTCACATTTGAATTGTGCTGTAAAATGCTAAAACTATAAAATGTGATTAGTCACACGATTAAATTTGAAATTTAAAGACTAACAGCACATTTGTATTGTTTAACCCACCGTGTTCCAAAATTAATAAACATGTGACCTTAAATTTACACTTTTAGGGAATCCCACAAATACAGCCTTGTTATTATTATGATGGTAAAAGAAATGAGGCGCTGATTAGGTTTTGCGCTGCTGCAAATAACATCAACAATTTGCCTTGCGTCTTTTTCACCTGCTCATTTCCTTCTTGGCATGCATATGCTTGTTGTGCGTGGCCACCATCAGTCACGTCATCCTGTTGGCGTGGGAGGCTCTTCCTTCCCCGTGTCAACACAACCACACTCTCACACTTCTCCAGCTAGCGACCCTTTTCTTATATTAAACACGACTTCATTGCCTCAAGTGAATTAAACATGCAACGAAGCGCTCGTCAACAGGGCAAAAACTTAGCTAAAAACAAACCGCATCGATCAACAGGCCGAGTATTTCCACTGACCCTATCGTATATAACATTAAAGCGTATTACACACGTTACAGGCCTAAGAAACAAGTGGGCGTCTGCAATGCAGCATCACCAAAACAGTTTAACCAAGTGATCAAAAAGGTCATAAGGGTCAGACACCTTAAGGCGTGAGCCTTTACAAAGATTTATGATTCACCTTGTGTGCTGGTAAAAACACTCTGTGACAGGTTTTTCCCTGAACCGATGACATTTACATGTTTAAATGAAGTCCAGTGCTTGTCATACATTCACATACTTATGTAAAAAAAAAAAAAAAAAAAAAAAAAAAACGCAATTTAGAGGGGGTAACACTTTACACCCAGGTGATGTATGGGCTGCCATATTCTGGGAGTTATGTTCCACAAAGCCTTGAATATGTTATTTGTTTTTAAATTACAGTGTGAGGTTTGAAAAAGTATTTGTATTGCATGTACGATAATTTGCATAATTGGCTATGACACACATCTTTTGTTTTAAAAAAATATTAGTCAGACGAATGTGTTATTAGTACAAACATATAATTATCTTTGCAGTGTTTTGTCAATTGTTGCTACTTATTGTATTTCTACAGCCCAGGTTTATTATTTATTTTGGATTTAGTTCGTGCACATTCCTACAGTATGTGCGCAACATATATTAGTTACTGTTTTGTTTTTTTTTAGTTGTTTTACTTTTGTCGCTGTATGTGGAAATAACGCCTCAGAAGTGCCAGCTTGTTGTATCAGCTCTGTGCTCCTCTCAAGACCTTAGTGGCCACATGCGTGGACAGCCCCTTTTAGCTCTTATTTCTAAAATTGTCTACACTACTGAATTGGGTTCTTATGGCCCTTATGTGGACACTTATACTGTCATCTGGTGGTGTCAGAAGAGTATAACACAATAGAATTTGGGGAAAAAAAGTATAAAAATAAGAATTAGCATATCACAAAATATGAAGTACACGTTTGTTACTTATGGACTAAGTACATCATATAAAAAGATTATTCTTAGTTTTTTATTCTATTAAGGGTCCAAGTTAGCCCAAATAGCAAAGAGAAATAAAAATTAAAAAAGCATGTAAACAAACAGCTTGGGCCTTAAGAGGTTTTTAATGTATTTTATGACCTTGTGTTTACGGATGGCCGCCACGGTACAGCGCCCTCTCGTCTTCGTTGCGTTTTTTTTCTCGTGTTTTGCATTGTACAAAGGGAGCACAGCACCAAGACAAATTCCTTTATGTGTTAAATACTTGGCCAGTAAAGATGATTCTGATATAATTATGTCATTTTGACGTCGCCCCATCCACACCCCCTCTAAACCCCAGACAAACCCCCTTCGCCACAAATTGATTGCCGGTCTGTGTTAAACACTGAAGTCTATTCATTTTAAACTACCTTGGAACACGCTTAATTCGGTCCTGCTTATGTCGACCAACACATATGTTGTTACTATAAAAAGTGCCCAACACACATGTTCAGAGCTGCCAACATTTGATGTTTGCAAGCCGGGAGATTACTAAAAGCGTGGGAAAAAATCGATTCGAATTTGAATCCCGGTTCTCAGTTTGTGCGATTCAGAATCGATTCCCATTTTTAAAAAATCGATTTTTTTTTTAATCAATCCAACAAAACAATACACAGCAATATCATAACAATGCAATCCAATTCCAAAACCAAACCTGACCCAGCAACACTCAGAACTGCAATAAACAGAGCAATTGAGAAGACACAAACACGACACAGAACAAACCAAAAGTAGTGAAACAAAAATGAATATTATTAACAACAGTATCAATATTAGTTATAATTTCAGCATAACAGTGATTAAAAATCCCACATTTATAAAAATTAAAAAGAAGAACAATAGTGTCACAGTGGCTTACACTTGCATCGCATCTCATAAGCTTGACAACACACTGTGTCCAATATTTTCACAAAGATAAAATAAGTCATATTTTTGGTTTGTTTAACAGTTAAAAAAAATTTACATTATCGCAATCAGTTGATAAAACATTGTCTTTTACAATTATAAAAGCTTTTTACAAAAATCTACTACTTTGCTAGCATGTCAGCAGACTGGGGTAGATCTTGCTGAAATTCTATGTATTGAATGAATAGAGAATCCTTTTAAATCGGGAAAAAATCGTTTTTGAATCGAGAATCGCGTTGAATTGAAAAAAAAAAATCGATTTTGAATCCAATCGTCTCCCCAAGTGCCAGCTTAGTTATTTGCCCATGATGTTTAACACCACCAACAGAAATTTGAGATGAAAAACCACAAGTGTGAGTGAGAGCTGAGTTTCATTTTACTGTTGCTTTGCTGTCTCATATTTACTGGTACATTGCACACAAAGATGGTTCCCCGTGTCTCATTATGCCTCAGCCCAAGGGAGATCCTTTACAGATGACTGACAGAGGGGGCCTCCCTGCTTGTAAAAATACTAGCAGAAAATACAGACTTCCAATTGTCGCTAAGGTCAGCTACACCCAGACTTATATCAATCTCAGTAACAATCACGATTCCTGTATGACACATTCCAAAAAGTATGAGGCAGAAAAACAGTATGATGGCACAGGAAATCAAAGACCACAATGGAAAACCTTTGAACAACCGAGGCTTGATTTGTCTGCAAAAATAGAAGGAAATATCTCAGAAGACTTTCCACCTGCAAGACTCTGCATTGACGTACTTTGGTGACAGCCAACAAAGAGGGGAAAACGTGAAGCAAAATGCCAACAACGTTGGGAGAAAAAAAGATCTTAAAAATCAGTTTGACAAGTTCTCAGCAGAAGTTGCTCATCTTTGTGAATCACCAGACGCTAAGCTCATTTAAAATGGGCCTCCTGCCATTTTAAGCAAAGATCTTTTCATTCAGTTTTTACCAAGCTTTTACTTTGCAACAGATTAGCTACTGCACACTGCCTTTGTATACAATGCCTGTGTAAAATACTGCTGTTTTTGGTTTAAGCTGCAGGTTTAGTTTTAACCAAAAAGTCTGTGGGGAAACTGAAACATATATTTGTACTATAATTTCAAATTTTTTCAATGTTATTGTAGTATTGAAATGATTCTGTACAACTTGTGCGTCACAAAGTTCTGTAAAAATTCAAATCTATTTTTTTAAACCAACATCCAAACAAGAAGGCTTATCTGAAATCTACCTACTTTCGCTTATCCAAGGTCGGTTGTGGGGGCATCAGCTTAAGCATTTCTTCCCGGCTACTCTGTCCAGCTCGTCCCGAGGGATACTGAGGCATTCCCAGGCTAGCTGAGAGACACTGACATTTCCATGCACTAAATTAGCCTTTTTTCTCAAATAGTTTTGCCCTAAAGAAGTATCCGTCAACCCACGGAAACACGTTAACCTGATCATGTTTGGCTTTTGAGAAACTGCACTAACACACCTGGATTATGCAAACGAAAACCAGATCTCTCGAGTGGGCGTGTGCTGCTGGATGGCACCCTTTGTATGGCCCATGAGACAGTCTCAAGGCAGAGGATATCAACCAAAAGCAGATACCATTTAATCAAAACAGACAACAACTGATATTAAGATG
This sequence comes from Nerophis ophidion, assembly GCF_033978795.1. Lineage (NCBI taxonomy): Eukaryota > Metazoa > Chordata > Actinopteri > Syngnathiformes > Syngnathidae > Nerophis > Nerophis ophidion. The sequence continues at coordinate 19,231,243 of NC_084612.1, read as the reverse complement.
ATACCTTAATTGCTTCACAAATCAAAATAATGGAACATTTTGAACTGCACCAATGGGGGGGGGGGGGGGGAAACAAGATTAACCTAAAAAGGTAGCGAGGGGAAGAAAAATGTTGCTTTATTCAGACTCCTGGACAAAAATGAGTGCAATGGAAGAGAAGCAGGTGTATTAAAGGCAAAAAAGAAAGCGTACGCAAACCTCTTCCCAGTGCATTTGGGCACTCGAAACTGATAAGCAACAACTCTGTATTACACAAATGGAGAGCTTGGCCAGAACAATAGCAACTCACCAACCCTCTGGAGCGATATCGAGGCACAAACAGTCTTTTCCTTCGGATTTATAATTCCTTTCGTCAATCCACAGAGCCTTTTGATAGTTTTGTTTCCATGATTCTCCGTCCAAAAATTCCTTTGGAACAACTGTCTCACGCCAGTCTTTCTTCACTTCGGACTTCTATCCCTTCCAAGACCTTCTTGGTAGTAGCGTCATGTTCGTGGCGCAATCTTTGACAATTTCTTGATTGATTATTGCTATTTAACATCAGCGTAGCCATTAGAAACAAACTATTTGTAATCTGTGCCAATATTACAGCGGACAACAGGTACAACAGAGTTAAGCTGTTGACTTGTAAGGAGTCGCAAAGATGCATTGTTTTGGTGTGACTTCCTAGTCAACCAGAAAAGCACAACATTTATCTGCGCTAAAAAGAAATAAGCGCCCCCCCCCCCCCCCCATTGGATTATATGCGACTATTGGCGTATGACCAATAGTCACATTAGAAAGTGGGCATGGACACAGGGATTTCACACAAAGGTCTGAAAACACAAAAAAAATACTATTTGAGGTATCAGACTAATTCAATGCATGGAAACATAGTCACTGTCTTTCTGTGTTCTGGGTCCACCCCGAGACCTCCTGATGACCGGACATGTCCTGAACACCTTTCCAGGGATGGCGTCTGGTAGGCAGACGCCTCCTCTTGATCTAAAAGAGCAGCGGATTTACTCCGAGTTCCTCTCAAATGATAGAGCCTCTTAGCCTATCTCCTAGGGAAAGCCACATCACACGATTACGAAGAAAACTGCTTTAGGCCACTTGTACCCACAATCGTCTTTTTTCGGTCACTACCTAAAGTTCATGACCACAGGTGAGATTAGGAATGTAAAATTTTAAGTTACGTCTCAGCTCCATCTTTACCACGATGGACCGATGCAGAGTCTGCATCACTGCCGAAGCCGTACCCATCCCACCTCTCGATTCACAATCCACTTTTCCCTCACACGTGAACAAGACCCGAAGATACTAAAACTCCTTTACTTGAGGCACTTTCTCATCTCCGACATGGGAAGGACACTTAATCCTGGGATATATGAATTTCAACTTAGAGGAACTGATTCTCATCTCAGTCGCTTCACACGCGACTATGAACTTTTCCAGCAAGAGCAGATCACAGCCCATTGAAGCCAGTCCTAAATCAATCAATTTTAACTTTCAAAACAAATTGGCATGTAAAATGTTCTTCTGTCATACCGTGATTATTTAACTTTGCTCGGATGTCAGTTTTGGCAGTGTACCAACAAGTAAGTGTTTTTTAAAAATGTCTTTTAAGTATTTAATAAAAATCTATTGTTGTTTTTGTATTCGTCATGACAGTTAATTAGTGCATCTAATCACTGTTGGAGAAGAAACACTTTCTTAAAAGACAAGCAACAAAGGTTGCAAATCATCAGTGCACATCTTCCCACGTTGACCACATTGCAACCAGGTGACTCACTCCAAAACGTTTCACACATTCGCTCGCACATTGCGTTCATTCTATACATTTCTACTGCTTTAAAAGATGTCAAATGGTATGTCTTAATTGTTGGGTTTGTGGAACTAATACATTTTTAGTTTGACTGGAAACAGGAGCAGTTAAAAATGTGTCTGGTCTTTGGAAAATTAAGACATGATAAATCCGAGTGTGGTTTGGATTTAGTGCATGCTTGTTCATCAAGCCCTTTCCATCTTCCTGTCTGGAGGAGGACTGGCAAGGGTTTCCTCGGTTTCCCAGTCTGTGCCAATAATTTCCCTCTGTGAGACCTTCATGGTATGGAAAGATCACACAATGTCCTATTTCCACTTTACTCAAGAGGAAAACAGCAGTGAATGTTTGTCGTTGTGCTTCAATGAGCTGCGGCTGTGTTTTATGGAAACATTTCTTTCATTTGCATGCTTTTCAAGGCAGCTAATCAGGAGTTTTGCCTTATGAATTTATAACCGAATGATTGACGTTACAGCTTAAATTAGGACCAACAACCACTAAAAGCGCTAATGTTGTTTTTGTAATTTTGATGTACACACAGACTTGCAAAAACAACTAAAAACACTTTTGTGTTCCAATATGTGACGTCAACAGCAATTGCTGAACAACGAACAGACTAATCGTAGTGAACCAAATCCACAATCACACATTTTAAAAAATGCACACAAACTTTAACAGATACACAACTAGAAAACATGGCTAGACACAAATACATTGGAACTTCTGTTTAAAAGGGTCCTATCCTACATTTCCAACATTTCAGACTTAAGTAACACAAACACAGCCGGTGTTTTCTTGTTTACATTCCCGAAGGTGAAGCTTTACTATGGAACAGAGCGGTCAAGCGAACATTGTTCCCAACCACATGTCAACAGGCAGGTTTCGGTGACAAAATTGTGGTAATAAGTCTGCTCTTACCGTAGACATGAGCGGAGCTTGCGTCCTTCTGCAGCTGCGGACTCTTTTACCTCCTCCCACCGGGGACACTGGCAATCACTACACCCGTGGCCACACCCCTCCGACTTTCAGGTACCATATAATCTCACTAAAACACTAGTAACACAATAAGCAGATAAGGGATTTTCCAGAATTATCCTAGTAAATGTGTCTAATCACATCTGAATCGCTCCCACTGCCCTCGCCTTTTTTTTCCTTTTTTTTTCCTAGTCCTTCACTCTTACTATCGTCATCCACGAATCTTTCATCCACGCTCAAATTAATGGGGATGTGAGGAGCTCCACAACCCGTGACGTCACGCGCACATCGTCTGCTACTTCCGGTACAGACAAGGCTTTTTTATTAGCAACCAAAAGTTGCTAACTTTATCGTCAATGTTATCTACTAAATCCTTTCAGCAGAAATATGGCAATATCGCGAAATGATCAAGTATGACACATAGAATGGACCTGCTATCCCCGTTTAAATAAGAAAATCTTATTTCAGTAGGCCTTTAACTTAGTCGATTATTTTGTTTTCCTCACAATGAAAGGTGAAAGTTATTATATATTACTGTATGTGTAATTTAGGAAATGTTAGCCAAATCAAAGAAGTTAAATCCGCATGTCTGCAATGAACAGTATAGCATTTAGTTTTGCTGAAATAAAACATGACAGAGGCAATTGAATGACAGCCATCAAGATATTTTTGCACCTACAGAGAGGACCACGGTCAAAGTGTGGATTTTGATTAATAAAATATTGATAGCCATTGTGATGTTGGTCGCAATAATCACTTAACAAAATGTTCATCTCTATTTGTCATAGATATATAATCTCAGTACTTGATCTGTACTCGACAGTGGCCCGAAAAAAAGGCATTTTTTTCTCAATAATGAAAAAAAACCCTGCTATTTTCTTTTTTCTGAAAATAAAATGTCCAAAGTTCTTTTTGAATCATCTGCCAGTTAACTGTAATGACATAGTAGTGAGGTTGCACACCTTCACATTAATGTTATATTTTGAGAACACAGTCAAAGGTACACTCAGTACGGGTGACTTCCTAGGGGGACATTTGTGCCAATACTGTCTGTCTCCCAGTGTTATTATGAAGGTGTGTGTTTAGTTAGAGGCAGCAGTGCGAGTAGAACAGAGAAAAAATGGAACAGCACAATGGGATAATAAAATTGTTATTTTGATTTTATCGACAAAGACTGCACAATTCATCCTGACAGAAGGCCTCGTCTTCTACTAAGACTGCATCCATTTGATACTTGGAGTCATTCCAATGTCACTGTACTTCATTATTTGTGTGAGTAATGAAGAAGTGGAAATATGGAAAAGAGCAACCACATTTCTGATGCTCAGAACATTCCGGATCGAGTGTCGCGACTGTGTTGACCCCGCTGTGGGTTTGGACACTGAATTAGCCCATCCATCTGTCTGTCAGTCTGTCCTCTTACCTCCTGTGTCTATAGCTTTTTGTGACACACACAGATACATACACAGCACAACAACTAGAGATGGGAATCAGAGTGGATTGATTTTTAGGTATATGTTGATTCATGCCGTGTTAATGCAAAATGGAGAGCACTATTTGGCTGCAACTGGCAGAGGTGCTGTTGATTAAATTGAAAGTAGTTTGCGGTCTTAATAATTGTGGCAAACTTAACTATATCCAAATCCACACAATACTACCCCAGGTTGCAGTCTTCAGTTCATTTCAATGTAATTAAAAGGTGTTAAAAAAATGTGTCACTCTCCAAATAAATTAACTCCATTTCTATTTCTGAAATTTCTGGAAATCTGAAAAAAACAATAATCATCAAAAAAATATAGTTTTACCTTTCAGATTTTTGTTTAAAAATAAAGAAATGTCATTTAAATACATCATTTTGAACTGGAAAAAAAGTCAAACTATTGATCTAACAAGACTGAACAATATAAATGAGATAGACACAAAAACACACTCATCTCTATCTCGCTCCCTCTACACATACACACAAGCATGTGCGTCACAGGGGCCATCTGCTTGCTAACGAGGGCAATTGTTCTGTTTTTTCTACACACACTCCATGTTTGTACTCATGCCACACTAAGGTTATTCTGTGATACTATTACTGTTGCTTTTAATGTTGATTTGTTTCAGCCATGATAATTCAAGTCATGAGGATTGACATCACTGGACTTAAATAAACATTTTTAATTAATTGTTATGTGATACCCAATGCAATGGACATTTGTGTTTTTCACAACAGGGATATTTATCTCCTGACATTTGTGACTGTAACAAAACAAACCAAAAACAAACATCCATTGCAGAGGATGCTGTTTCTCGAAGCGATATTGGTAGATGTGCACATATACAGTTGATTACAATGTTCTTAATCAGGTTTTAGTTTTTAAATTGAGAGGCAGTTTTCTCCTGGGAGGTGCCAGAAGATTTCAGGTGAGGCGTAGCAGCTTAAACGGGGCATATTCTGATTATTTTTCCCTATATCAAAACACTCCCTTGTTGTCTACACAACGTCTAATGGTGGTGCTTTGGTTCAAATTGTGCATACATTTTGTTTTACAGACTATCTTTAAGCCGTTTTCTGTCCTTTCCAAATGCGCCGTTTTATGAACAGTCTTATTTATATGCTGAATCGCTCCTCTAGGCCAAGCAATCTTCGACTGCGTCACCACCACATCAGCCATTTTGTAGTTTTTAGCGCTTTTATATTGGGTCTACTGACAGATATACTGTCAGTTAGATCTAGCCGCGTTTGTCCATAAGAAGCTTGGATGGACCATTGTCGATCAATATTCAAGTGGATCGGCAATTGAATGGTTATGCATGGACATTGATGGCGTAAAAATTGTCAATGTCTACAAGCGATCGACATCGTGATTAACACCAGCAGTGTTTCCACACCCCAGTATCTATGCTGGCGACTTCAATTGCCAGCACAAAAGCTGGGGCTATAGTTTCAGCAGTTCAGATGGGGAATGTTTGGTTGACTGGGCAACCAAGAATTTCCTTGCATTGGTACATAACTCCAAGGAGGCCTCTACCTTCTTCTCTGGAACAACGGAACTTATCCAGACTTGGCTTTTGCGAGCACTGGTCTAAATAGCTGACACTTTGACAGACGTGTCTTAGAGAAGTTTCCAAGGTCCCAACATTGACCCTTGTTTGTAACAGCCTCAATAACTATGGTCCCAGTCCCAAGCGAGCCACATAAGCTTTGGAACTTCTGCAAGGCCAATTGGTCACTTTATAGCCTCATCACAAACAAGTTTGCCCAGGACTTACCATCTCCTGTTAGTAGCTTTGTTGATGAGGCATACCAGGACTTTTGTCATGCCATCCTCACAGCAGCTATAAGATCAATCCCACACAGTCGAAGCAATACCTACGGACCATGCTGGGATGCGAAGTGTGAGAGCCTCTACCATGCCTTTCTAAAGGCCCCGCCGGGCAAAAGCATCAGCCACTGATGCTTTTGCACTGTATGCTTGACTTGATGAAAAGCGAAGAGAGCGTTGGTCAGAGGTTGTCAACACCATCGATTTTACGCACTCCAGCCGGCTGGCGGGTTGTTGACTGTATGGCATACAGTCAACAACCTGCAGATCCCGACGATTGCATCGCCCATGCCCCATCTCTGCAAACTCTTTCGCATTACAATTGGTAAAGAATGGGTTCTATGGAAAAAAAGATTGTGAATCAGCTAAACTTGTGAAAAGGGAGGTGCCTGAACTCTGGGAGATCCCTACACCCCCTGGTAAAACAATCTCTGAAGATTTTACTCCAGAGAAGTTTGCCAGTGCCCTCCAGTTGCTTCAGTTTGGAAAAGCTCCGGGGTCTGATTCAATCTACCCAGTTCCTATATTCCTGCATGCGCCCACTCAAGCTTTAAAAAATCTGCAGAAGAGCATTAGTGGTCGCCATTCCAAAGCCGATGAAGCCACCCGAGGATCCAAAGAGTTATAGACCTATCTCTCTTTTGTGTATCCCTTTCAAAATCCTGTAGCGGCTGATCTATGCTCTTGTCGAACCTATTATCTATCCACTGCTCCCTCAAGACCAAGCTGGATTTGGGAACTGAAGATCAACCGTTGATCAAGTTACTCTTCTGACTCAAGAAATTGAGGACAGCGTCTCTGCCAAGAATAGAGCAGGTGCTGTGTTTGTTGATCTTACAGCAGCCTAGCATACTGTTGGCACCGAGGCCTTACCTGCAAGCTTTTGCGCCTACTGCCGGACATGCACATGGTCTCTTTGATCATGGAACTCGTCCAAACCTGCAGTTTCACCCTTACCAATGGTGAAGGCCCAAAAAGCAGGTTTCAACGTCTGAGAAATGGCGTCTCTCAGGGATCAGTCCTGGCTGCCCCTCCTATTTGATTTGATCTGCCAGTAACAACTGCCAAAAAGATTGCATATGCAGATGACTTGGCAATTATGCATCGTGCAAAAAACTGGCAGGAGTTAGAGGGGTCTCTTCCCCAGGACATGGCGACCATATCCACTTACTTCCAAAAATGGAAGTTCAAGCTCAGTGTCACCAAAACGGTGATGGCAGCCTACAACCTTTACAAAAGGGAGGCACAACATGAGCTTAACATCACTGTTGATGGACGTCCTCTACCCTCTGCCGAACCATCAAATCTTGGCATTAAGTTGGACAGTGCACGCACGTTTCGCCAACACCTGGAGTCACTGCGCAAAAAGCTAAGAACACGCGTTGGGCTTTTGAGACGACTGGCTGGATCTAGCTGGGGTGCTGGCGGTTTAACACTTTGTACAGCCACCCTCGCCTTGGTCCACTCTCCTGCTGAGTACTGCACACCTGCTTGGTGTCGTAGTGCTCACACTCGTCCCATTGATAAGCTGATTAACGACGCGTTGCTTTTAGTGACTCTATGCCTGCGCCCCACACCAACGGACAATCTTTTCATCTTAGCAGGTATTCAACGAGCTGAGATTTGTCGCAAGAGAGCCACACTGTCTTTAGCACACAGAGCACTGGCACCTTCTTCATGACCGGCTTCTGTCTCCTCCTCTTAGAGGACACCGGCAGCTTAAATCGAGACACCCATTTGTCCCTGCTGACTTCAACCAGTTAAACGGCAGTGTAGCAAACTGGGCGGACTACAAATGGAACATTGAATGGCGGGAAAACTCTTCCAGACTACATAATTAAAATATGTTTATTAAATATAATTAAATATGAATTAATAAAAATGGCGAACTCTCACAAAGTTCTTCGGGGATGCAAAATATGGCCGAGAAAAATTTTTGGGGGGAGGTACTGCAGGGTTTACCCCAGCTGAATATGAACACTTTAGAAAATATAGAAATTAAATGAAAAACGAAAGTATGTTCAATCAATATTTCCAACATAACTTCTTACAGTGCTACTTTGATCATATTACTCCTATACTGGCTCACCTGCACTGGCTTCCTGTGCACTTAAGATGTGACTTAAAGGTTTTACTACCTCTGTATAAAATACTTAACGATCTAGCTCCATCCTATCTTGCTGATTGTATTGTACCATATGTGCCGGCAAGAAATTTGCATTCAAAGGACTCCGGCTTATTAGTGATTCCAAGAGCTCAAAAAAGTCTGCGGGCTATAGAACGTTTTGTATTCGGGCTCCAGTACTCTGGAATGCCCTCCCGGTAACAGTTAGAGATGCTACTTCAGTAGAAGCATTTAAGTCCGATCTTAAAACTCATTTGTATACGCTAGCCTTTAAATAGACACCCCTTTTAGACCAGTTGATCTGTCGTCGCTTTTCTGCTCTGCCCTCCTCTCCTGCGTGGAGAGGTTATTAGGTGACCACAGATGAGCAGCGCTAGCTGTTCAAAGTCGAGGCCCTGGGTGGACCACTCATCTGTGCATCAGTTGGGGACGTCACCGCGCTTCTGACTTGTCTCCACTCAAGATGATCCCCTGCTGGCCCCACTATGGACTGGACTCTCACACTATTAAGTAGATCCGCTCGACGTCCATTGCACCAGTCGCCCAGGGGAGGGGTCCTCACATCTGCGGTCCCCTCTGAGGTTTTTCATTGTATTCCATTGGGTTGATTTTTTTCTTGCTCTGATGTGGGATCTGAGCCGAGGATGTCGTTGTGGCTTGTGCAGCCCTTTGAGACACTTGTGATTTAGGGCTATGAAAATAAACTTTGATTGATTGATTGATACTTTGTTTTGTCATTTCCAGCCAGAGGATACAATTGAAATAAAAAACAAAAAATAACTTTCACTCCAAGCTTGTGCTACGGTAGGATGCAGACTCTATATAATTTTTAATTGATAACCAAAAATAATGTAATTTAATTTTTTGGGGTTTTATTTTAAAGAAGGACAGCCTTTAGAGCTTGGCAACATACGTTTTTAAAATACAACTGTTATTTTCCAAGTGCATTCACATGTTTCCAGGAACAGAGATTGTTTGGAAAATGTTGTCGACTGTTGATCAAACATTTTCCTTGGTTGTTGTCAAACAAACATAATCTACCAGTCATGACTAACAGCAAGAAAGTTTCAAATATAGCAAACAATTGTATGACACGATACAACCAATGCTTTAGTCTGCATTCATGCAGTTGTCAGTGAGTATTTGCTAGTTAGCGAGTGTGAGCAGTGACCTCTTAAAAACACAGAGCTGTGCCATGCTCCATGTTGCTACTTCAAAACATGGAGCTGGGCTGGCACACAAACATTATTTTTAGCTACTCAAGGGAAGAGTTCAAATTCCCAGCTGAAATGTGTCACACCAAACTTTTTGTGAAGAGCGAACAACTAAAAATGTACTTCGGTCAATGTTTAAAGTCAGATATAGCTGCAAGTTAAGAAAGAAAGAAAGAAAGGAAGAATAATTGATGTAATGGCGTGTGCAACTGCATAAATCCAGCACCCTGATGAACCCCAGTGGATTTTCACACACAACTTATTGACAAGCGCCCCTGTGTTAATTAGGCTGACCCTTGCTAGCACACAATGTAACACCTCCCAACGCAGCCTCACCAGGCAATTATTAACCCTCAACCTGTCCGACCCTGCTTTGAATATGGCAGCGTGGTGGCAAACTCGCCCAAGCTTAGAGTGGTAGATAAGAGGCTTTTTGTAGACGCATACTTCAAAGAAAGAAAAATAATATAATCCGTACACTTCATTGCTAATTGTTAAGTCAACAAGTTCTCCCGAGCATCCCAATTACAGCACGCGTCCAAACTCGGTAGAATAACTGCTACTATACACACATTGAATAATAGAACAACTCTTTGTTTAGTGCAGGTCTCCACCAAACTAAGTAGCGACATACAGTGGACACCTATAAAGTTGCACAAAATTGTTGTTATACATGACATTACACAAGTCTTGTGAATATTTTTCAAGATTTTAGCCTCTTTGCACAGTCCCAGACATTCATCCATCATACCTATTACCTAAATATATTGTTTTAAAGTTACAATATACAGCGGTAAACTTGTTTATAGACATGTATGAAATTTTCTAGTGTACCAACCAATAAACAACCCCAGCACCACCATTGACCCTACAGAACCCGACGTTTTAATCTGATCAGCCCTGTGTGCCTATAAAACCTAATACAAAGTCCTCACTTTCTCTGTCAATCAGTAGAGACATTGACAGATGAAAAACTATCACTGTAATCAAGCACTAAGGATTCAGCTAATAGAAAGTCAACCAGCTGCTGATCGGTATTGGATTACAGTACATCACAGGATATGGATTTGTGTTGCTTGTCACATTCCACTAGGGTGTCTTGTTTGAGAGGCTTGCTCACAATAATCATCAGAGAAGAACAGCAGACAGTATTGCAAAAGTTGTTTATCGCTCAGCCAGCTTTTGTAGAGTTGTGAATTCAACTTGAGCACAAGGGTAAACTAACAATGGCATTGACTGTTCATTCAGTCTCTCTCAAGGTAACCATCTACAAGTATTTTAACTCTCATGAACATGGTGTTTCGTCAATGTCTTTTATGGCAGTGCATAAAAAAAGACAAACCATGTTGCTGTACAGTAGAAACTCTGTGGTAGAACACAATGGGCCTGATCTCCTAAGATCCAAATACCACGCAAAAAACAGCATGTGCAATGTATGAAAATGGTGTGTACTATTAGTGGACGTATTGCGTACAATAGATAACAGGTGCAAAAGAGTCGCAGCCCGCCCTATTTAAATTAGATTTTTGCATGTAGTATCCCGCTTTCACGATGGAGACACTCATTTACTGCACATTCATGTTATCATGCCTGTTGTGTTTTTCCATGTTTTGAAATGTGCAGCAGATACATACTACTTTTTCTGGACGTTTTAGAAGTAGTCCTGCAGTGCATCTACAACAGGACAGAAGTTTTTCGCGCGTTGAAGATGCGACCTGGGAAATGCTGGCACAAACTGCGAGCATGTGCTGGAATTAATGTTCCAGAGGCAAGAACATGCATAATTGCAACAAGTTTTTAAATTGGCCCTAGTGTGTGAGTGTGAGTGTGAATGTTGTCTGTCTATCTGTGTTGGCCCTGCGATGAGGTGGCGACTTGTCCAGGGTGTACCCTGCCTTCCGCCCGATTGTAGCTGAGATAGGCGCCAGCGCCCCCCGCGACCCCGAAAGGGAATAAGCGGTAGAAAATGGATGGATGGATAGACTATATGTCTAATATATTTATTTCTGACGGTCCATATATGCTGGACAAAAGGTACAAAGCTGGAGCGCGATCACCTCCTTTCTCAAAAGTATTTCTGCGCAACTGCCAGTTTGCATGCACATTTCAGACATGCTAAATCAGTTTTCACAGAACAGTTTTAGTCTTGATAAATCACAGTGTGTGATCTTAATAATTATATTTGCATTTTTTCCTCCCGGTATTAGGGGCGTTCTGATGATCAGCATGTAGTCTGCATATTCATGAAGACGGACACGCTAAATGGATTGCGCTCCTTATAGGGGTGGGCGATATTACCTTTTTTTAATAACGCAATATTTTTTTGGCCATATCGCAATATACGATATACATTACAATATTTTGCTTTAGCCTTGAATGAACACTTTATGCATATAATCACTGCAGTATGGTGATTATATGTGTATACATTAAAACATTCTTCTTCATACTGCATTCAAATATGCTACTTTTAAACTTTCATGCAGAGAGGGAAATCACAACTAAGTCAAATGAACAAAAGTGGATTTATTAAAGTTATTAAGCAATGGCACAAACATTCAAGTCATTTCCAAAACAAACTGCAAGATTGTCGGAGACATTTTAAGTGTCAAATAAAAATGTGCTGCATAATAGGAAATCAAATAGTATTCGTCCTTCACTATGTTGTATGTTACTAAGGTTATGAAATTCTCTTTATTCTATAGCAGGTGACTTTTCAAATAAATTAGCAGTTATGCTACTTTTGGTAGCAACGCTTGTGCCCCACACTTGACAAATTAAAGTTGTCTATTCGACATATTCCCGCTTGAAGCCGAACCACCGCCAGACGATGGAAACCCTGCTGTTTTTATTGGAAATTAAGTCTTCCTTCATTTGTTACCAGATCTGCACCTTCTTTCTCTCGTACTGCTACGTTAGCAGCTAACGTAGCCCAGTCTGCTACCTATCTGCTCTGCGAGGGTGGACACGTATGTGACGTATGACGTGACAGTTTGTGATGTATGTAAGAATGTGCGCCTGCTTGTCTGAGGAGAGACAGGAAAGACTGAGAAGAGCCTGTAGTGTAATGCCCGCAGCTAAAAGCAACTGCGTGAGAACGTATATTGGAATATTACGATATAGTCATTTTCTATATCGCACAGAGACAAACCCGCGATATATCGTATATTATGATATATCGCCCAGCCCTAGCTCCTTATTTTCCTCACTCTAGAGACGCAGTTCTCTTAGCAATCCTCAGCTTAGTGCGCACAATCAACACTATCAATAATACACTTTTATTTAATTTTGTATATGAAAACTTTAATTATTTTATCTATACTGTTGGATTTTAATTTGATTATTCTTATGCTGATTATATTTTAGCATTTTAATTTGAAATATGATTATTTTGTTTTTACCTTTGCCTACTTGTAATTTTATGTAAAGCACTTTGAATTACCTTGAGTAGATACTCTACAAATAAACGTTCCTTGCTTTGCACATCCGGTTTGCACGTTTTAATTCACACAAACCGTTAATAGATCAGGCCCAATGTTTACAATAGTGTAAATAAACAGGTTGGTTGCTATTATAAAACCATTATTTAATGTACAGGCAATGCTTTAACATTAACTGTCATATGACTGTAAAAAAGATCTGTCTCTTACATCATGAACTGGATTTCTGGAAAGTCATTTTCATTAACCCAAAAATTTGAACTCCAAAATGTATAACCTTAGAGGGCATTTGAAATTCATAGAAGTTCTACTCTACTGTGTGATTAATTTGATTTTGATATCTTACCGTCATCAAGCGTGATGTCTTGCAAGCCAATAGAGCGGAAGGTAGGCTCTCTCTCTTCTGGCTCCTGTTTGATGTTCAACCTCTCCCCATCCGAGTTGAAGGGTCCCTGGGGGCTCAGGGTATGAACCAAGGGCCCAGCAGCCGTTGGGGACAAGCTGGCCATGACTGGGCTCGCAGCCTGAGGTGAAGCCTGTCCTGAATGTGGATGCTGCATGGGACCCAGGGGGCTGCTACCTGATGTTGGGGAAGACGATGTAGGAGACTGGCAGGGCATGGAGTGGAGCTGAGGGGACGACGGCCCAGATTGGGGGGATGGGATCATATGCGGAGGAGGGGCTGTGGACGGCGTGGGGCAGGAGGCCGAGCGTTGACTTACTGGGTGGTAGCCCATTGCTCTCTGCAGATGTAGCGGGTGGCTACTAGGAGACGGCACCTGTGTGGGAGAGCAGTGGTAGCCTCCGAGGTTGTGAAGATGTTGGGACGATGGGGCAAGCAAGGGTTGCTGGCTCTGCGGAGAACCCACAATGGAGTTTGCGGCTGTAGACACAGGTGTGGACGGGGAGGAGCAAGGGGAGTTGGAGTACACCATCTCCATGCCCATTGGGTGGGACGGGGCAATGGGAAACTGTTGAAAGGGCATCCTCTCATAGCTCTGAGGAGACAGGCAGGATTGGCCATTGAAGGACATGCTGTGAGCGTGACTCTGGCCACGCTGCATGGGCTGGTACGAGGGCCGGGAGGCTGAGGCAGGAAGGGGGACAGGTGAAGAGCTCGGATGGAACGTCATGTGGCAGTCCGCAGGGGGGTGGTGCAAACTGCGACCCTGGAGATGAGGCAGGTGCTGGAAGGACGGGGAGCCCAAGGAGGGGCAGGTCGCCTGTAGGGGGAGCAGGACAGGTCTGGAGCCTGAGCCCAGGCCATGTGGGGAGGTGGACAGAAGGTTATCTGATGGGTGGCCCTGATCAGGAGAAGGCAGCTGAGCGCAAACCATACTGGCAGCATGTGCCAGGGGCAGGGACATGGGGGGTACAGGGGGAAGGTCCAACTCATCTCGGTGCTCCTGTTTCACCATCACTGAAGGCAGGGATGAATAAAGATAGAGGAAAATGTATTAACAGAAGGAGAGAGAAAATAAAAGTCAACTGACTGCAATGAGAAAAGTAAAAACCATCAAAGTATTTAAATTTTGAATATTATTGTTAAATGAATACAGTCCATGGACAAAGGTATTGGGATAAATGGCCATTACACCAATAAAAATTGAAAAGAAAGATAATAATAAATTGTTCCCCCATTTGCGGCTATTCCAGCTTCCACTTTTCTTAGAATACTTTTTACAAGATGTTGAAGTGTTTCCAGGAATTTCTGTCAATTTGTGAGGTCAGAGGTTACTGTCTTACCTGGTAGAGGGCCTGCTGACTCACAATCTCTGTTCTAGTTAATACCAAATGCTTGATGTTATAGTTCCATGTCCACCCATAATTAAGACCAAACCAGCCCTGCAACTCAACTCAACCCACACAAAAAAGATCTATAGTAGGATCTGACCCACACCTGCATGGAAATGCAACTGAATTAAAGGAGCTACATCACAAAAACAAACTTTTTTCCTCCACCCAAATTAGTCTCCCTGTTCACTTCTTGGTTTTCCACAATCACCTGCCACTCTTGCATGCAGACATTATTGTCTTCCAGAGTTTGGGAACGTACTGCAACAATATGAACTGACTGAACATTCAATAACCCATAACTATATCTGCAAATACAAGCCTTGTTTGTAAATCAAACTATAGCTATGGTGCATGACTCTAGGTTAGCCTTCTCAGCAACACTGTACAGGCATGGTCAATAGATTAAATTCAATTAAATTCAAATCTGAGTTTCTACAACTGCCGTCGCAGTGTTTTATTTTTAAAGAAAGGGATCACAAAATGTTTTAATTTTTTATTATTTTTTATTCTATTTTTAATTGTTAATTAATAAAATGTTTAGTTTGATTTTTATTTAATTAAAAAAAAATTGAAAATAAAAAAATATATTTTTTTAATTATTAATTTTAATTAGGCAGCCAACTTTTAGTCACTCTAAAAACGTAAAGCTATTAAAGTACATCCGTCTCAGGATGATAAAATATAAACACAAGTACTGTAATTCCTTTCCTTGCAGCTTCACTTGCCAGCTTTGTCAGTCAGTACTTCCCATTTGGGTGTCCTGTCTGGCTCAGCAAGCAGATGCTGTCAGTCTCTGGGTGCCATCATGTGAAATGCTGAATGTCCCCAAGCACACATCAGACACAACAAACAAATTCATTGATCATGCCCTGGACTCACCCCATCATGCTTCTGGGATAGAGAGGCAAGGAGCTCAATTTTTGCTTTCATATTATTAACCGTAAAAATATACTGTAAATCTGTGGAAAAAAAGGATTGAATGGCATTTTTCCACATTCTTGTATTGATGTGGGGTACTGATACCACACATATTTACTCATAATTTAATGACAGCACCAGGGGTCTCTGCAGCTCAGCCCACAACAAGGCAGGAATTGTAAAAGATTACAATTCTGCAAGCCCTCAAACACACACAATACAGCAGGTGGTGCCTGCGGTGCCTGTGATGTTGTCAGCGAAAAAGCTTTTACAAAAAAAAAAAGAGTTGTGTTCCTCCACTCTGCTGTCATTAGCTGCCCCGACCTGTCAAAAAGAACAGGAACAGCCTGGACAGAGTGGGCATGCTTAAAAACAGAAACACAGGCTGGGTAGGGAGGAGGTTTAACGTCACACGCACACACACACACACACACACACACACACACACACACACACGCACACACACGCACACACACGCACACACGCACACACGCACACGCACACACCAGGAAACACTGAAGATTGTAGCAGTAAAAACTCAGAAATTAGAAATTATGCAAACAGGAATATAGACACAACTTTTTTGTTCTTAATATTTGCATAAATCCACGTTATGCATATGGTAGTCAATTTAATTGAATTTTAGAATGTAACTAAAAAATTAATTCAGCAGGAAAAGGCCAAAAAAAGGCGAGAAGTATAAGGAAGATTTTATGAAATAATATATGTGTCATTGTTAATCTACACAAACTTTTTCCAGAGAAGACGATTGGTGAAATAGGGCTAGTGATACAACAGTATGATTACTGTTGTATGATTACAGTTTTTTTTTACAGTTGCTAGGACAAATTTCCCAATACTTAGGTCATTCTTTCAAAACTCTTCACACAGTTCTCCCAACCAAATTTCAGCTTGTCACATCAGTTCATTTCACTTTCAAAATGCACTAAAACTACCAAATCACTTCATACATGTCTCAAATCAACTCGTTCTTCATCACACTTTTTCACCCACGAAACAATGACCTAAAAAACTAACAACAGGTAGCATTTTACAATGCTTTCTTGTGTAAAACAAGGACATCTCTGTTTATAATTAACAGCAAAACATATATCACTGGAATTAATCAGACATGATGCAGAATGCTTCAAAAAATGTTATGTCTTTTATTATTATTTTTTTTTTGCACTGAGTAATTCCAAAATACAATAATTTGTATACACACCATCCACTGATACATTTACAATAGTAATGCTTATCTACTCTGTCTTCTCCATTTGGCCACAGGTTCTCATCCACATCACATCTTATGTCATCTAGGGCAATACACCTAGGAAAGAATCGTCTGGCATGCCTGATCCATCCCTTGCAATTTCTGCTGACATGTCCAGGCATCCAGCATTCATTGCGTCCAGGAGGACATTTGATCATGTGGATGGTGGAATTGTCCAATTGTTTTTATAGCATCTAATTTTACGATTTGAAATCTATTTCATTAAAATATTACTTTAGAATTGTAGCTAATTGTTGTCTTATTCAAGTTTGTATTGTGTTATTGTTTTGAACTTAAGTTTAACAGTTATTGAAAACATTATGTAAGCATGTGCAAATTGGCCTGTAAATACACAGAGTTTTGGCGGTTGTTGTGTCAAACTGAGAAAATAATTAATGTAATTTAAAGGTGTAGTCATTGAATGCATTTTGTGCCAAAGCAATGATAATTGATCCTTAGTTTAGCCCATTTATACTTCTGTTGTACTCACTATATGAAGAGTTTTGAAAAAGTGACCTAAGTATTGGGAAATGTGTCTTAGCGACTGTAAAAAACTGTAACGTGGGAGATATACAGTAACACACAAACACAAAGGAATGCCTCGCTAAAAACAGCAACATTGCCTAATATCCGTACATCTATTTTCTACCATTTGTCATAGAAGAGTCCAAATAAGAATAGTGATAATACACCCCACTAACAAAGAAACCACAATAAGTGTATACATTAGTTTAGTCTATTCTGCGTAAATGTACTAGACTGGCGTTCTGATACTGTTGTGATGTTTTCTTTGTCTGGACTTTCGATTTTGGATAGGAGTAGAATAATTGGATGTATTTTTAAATTGTAATATAGCTGTATTGCGTAATGTCCCCGTCAAATAAATTAATAAAACATTATTTAATAGCTGAGTATGATGGAAGCCTAAGGAACTGAAAATGATAACCATAATAAGTAATCCTACAAACAACAGTATTAAAAATATATTTTAAAAGCTCATCTTACCTGAAAGGTAAGTGAAGCGTTGTGATTGGCTCCTTTTCCGTTTACCATTGCAGACATAAAACTGCACCTGCACTGCTGAGCCGACTGTCTTACTGTGGTAAGGAGGAACTTCTACCACAATGCATGACTGTTGAAAGAAAACAGCAACATTATTTAAATTCATTTAGTACTGATTGAAAAAATGTTTAGGTTTCCCGATAAGTTTTCCAGTTAAAGGCCCAAAAGTACATCTTGGACATAAGTACTACATAAACTAATGATGAAGAACACTTTTTGACCTCTGAGCCAAACTTTTCCACGACAGAAGGGCTTGGGTCCCACTCAAATGTTAACATTGAATTAGTAATCTTACTCTTGAATTCCATTGAACTCAATGATTATAACCCACTTACAGTTTAACACGCTAAACCTTGTCAAATTATACGAAACTATGTGTTAATCACAAATATCATCAAGGCTTATGTTAGGCTAAGTACTGCAAAAGACGGGACTCATAGAAACTGCTGAAAATACATTTACATACTACTATGCAGTTGTACAATAATTTGTTCTAAATTAATAATAAATAATAATGTATTTTTTTTAAGTGTAAAATAAAAAAAAAGTGCAAATGAAAATATGGCTTCACCACTTAAGTCAACATTTTTGCGCTTAAGAAACTTCTCCATGACTTTAGCGCCTGACTTCTTCTCTTTGTTTCAGATTGACTATATTGCCACAAGTGGTTGAGAAGTGCGGCTCATACAGACCCCAGCTGAGAAAGAGATATTTTTGGGCAGCCCTCTAGGGGGCGCTTATGACACAACACTGCTTAAGAAACACTGCTCTAATTAGTTCCTCTATTAAATTAACCACTCAGTCACTCTCCAATAGTTGCCATAATTACATTTATCAAGTTGTAATTAAATTACTTTTTCAAGAAAGTAACTAGAAACCATAATTAAGAACTTTTCAGAACTCTTATAAAAACTGACTCGCATTTTTAGGGTCTAAATTTAGGTAAAGCAGGATTACTCACTCCTTGAGTTTTCTCTCGTACAATTTTGGCCTCCACTTCCCACTGCGGCCGTCCGTCTATAAAAACACAAAAAGTTAATTTCACCATCTGCTCAATCAAATTGGGCTCAGGCAAGCCCTTATTGCAATCTTCGTTACAGTGACATGTGTCATTTTCGAGGCCCAGAAGCCACATGGACAACGTCATAGTGGCTAGTATCTCATCACAATCAATTGTCCAAATAATCATTTGTGTTTGTCTTGTCTGGCTGAAATTATAAAGAGCAGAATGGAATCACTGAATTGCCAGGTTATTGTTTTTTTAAGTTTGGCTAAAAACATTGTTTCGAGTTTGCCTATGATGGATACAATTATTTAGCCAGACATCTTAAGAAGGTGACACTGACAGGCCCTTGTGGTTGGAAGACTGCAGTCATTGACGAGTTTCTGAGCTACGGCAAATTGTTTGAAGTCTGTGGTTTATTAGTGTTAGCACAGGCTATGCACCTGCATAGTGTCTTCCTAGAAAACGAGACTGGTTCCCTGTATAATCTTCTTAAACATCTCCTGCGACATGTCTGCAGGGAAGTTTCTAACAGAGTGCACAGTATAATACCACTAGCTTTTATTGTTTTCACTCATTTGTAGCTATTAACCTGTTGAGATTATCCCGCTAACATTAAGATAACCGATACTTTAGTTGTGGTAATCCGGTAGGTACACTCATACCCATGGAGACAGACGGATAAGAAAAAAATGTAATAGACTGTCTTAGCAGCTGATGGCAGTGCATTGCGTTTTGTTGATATGCAACAGGCTGGAGCACGGGCCCCACAAGCTCCCTCAGACAACAAGCACCGACAAGACGCTCATACCACGCTGAAACAAAGACTCTATTGCCCAGACGTTTGAGTCAGACGGGGAAATATTCACCCCCTTGATCAAAAAAACAAAACGTTGGACTATGAATGGGGCAAAAGTTTGCATGCACTGCTCTGTGTTGAAGCCCCGTTTGTGTAAACATTCAACCTTGTATAACGGAAACAAGCATACCAATTATGGATTTGATCCTAATGTCTGCTGAAGAATGGTTTACTTTCAAACACATATATATATTGCAATATACATAAATACCAAAGCTGTGTGCAGTATCTTACAAAAGTGAGTTTGCCATTCGGCAAAACTAATGATACTTGTGATGGGTGTCGCGATGCCACTTTTACTTCAGATGATACCGATATTGGAGCTTTGTGTATTGGCCAATTATGATACCGATCATACAAAATCAACACGCATCATACATAATTTTATCATATTGTGGTGTGTAATTTTAGAAAAAAAATTGATAAAGTGAAATTACTCAGAAAACAATGGAACAAGTGGAAAAAAATAACTTATTTATTAATAACAATCTGGAATTGACTTATGTTGTCTTTAAATTAAAGTGGAATGCAGGGTTTCCCCCAGCATGCCAATAGCTGGTATTCCGACACGTGACTTCTTCCCGGAGGTGAAAACCAGTGGTGGTCGACCAACCTAAAATGGCCATAAACATGTGGCTTTGGGGGTGTGGCTAGAAAACATATATCTAACATAATTGTTGATGATGCATTTTTTTTTTAATACTAAATTTTTTTACAAACATTTAAAAACAAGGGGTGTAAAAAATTGTCGCGATTCCTGTAACGATAAAAAAAAACAGAAATGTATTTAATATATATATATATACATATATACATATATATATATACATATATATATATATATATATATATATCTCCATCCATCCATCCATCCATTTCCTACCGCTTATTCCCTTTCAGGGTCGTGGGGGGCGCTAGCGCCTATCTCAGCTACAATCGGGCGGAAGGCGGGGTACACCCTGGACAAGTCGCCACCTCATCGCAGGGCCAACACAGATAGACAGACAACATTCACATTCACACACTAGGGCCCATTTAGTATTGCCAATCAACCTATCCCCAGGTGCATGTCTTTGGAGGTGGGAGGAAGCCGGAGTACCCGGAGGGAACCCACGCATTCACGGGGAGAACATGCAAACTCCACACAGAAAGATCCTCAGCCTGGAATTGAACCCAGGACTGCAGGACCTTCGTATTGTGAGGCAGACGTATATATACATATATATATATATATATATATATATATATATATATATATATATATATATATATATATATATATATATATATATATATATATACAAAACCTGTTTCCATATGAGTTGGGAAATTGTGTTGGATGTAAATATAAACGGAATACAATGATTTGCAAATCATTTTCAACCCATATTCAGTTGAATGTGCTACAAAGACAACATATTTGACATTCAAACTGATAAACCTTTTTTTGTTGTTGAAAATAATCATTAACTTTAGAATTTGATGCCAGCATCATGTGACAAAGGAGTTGGGAAGGGTGGCAATAAATACTGATAAAGTTGAGGAATGCTCATCTCACACTTATTTGGAACATCCCACAGGTGTGCAGGTTAATTGGGAAATATGTATAAAAACAGCTTCCCAAAAAATACTCAGTCTTTCACAAGAAAGGATGGGGTGAGGTACACCCCTTTTTCCACAACTGCATGAGCAAATAGTCAAACAGTTTAAGAACATCCATCCATCCATTTTATACCGCTTATTCCCTTTGGGGTCGCGGGGGGCGCTGGTGCCTATCTCAGCTACAATCGGGCGTAAGGCGGTGTACACCCTGGACAAGTCGCCATCTCATCGCAGGGCCAACACAGATAGACAGACAACATTCACATTCACACACTAGGGCCAATTTAGTGTTGCCAATCAACTTATCCCCAGGTACATGTCTTTGGAAGTGGGAGGAAGCCGGAGTACCCGGAGGGAACCCACGCATTCACGGGGAGGACATGCAAACTCTACACAGAAAGATCCCGAGCCCAGGATTGAACCCTGACTACTCAGGACCTTCGCATTGTGAGGCAGATGCACTAATCCCTCTGCCACCGTGAAGCCCAGTTTAAGAACAACGTTTCTCAAAGTGCAATTGCAAGAAATTTAGGGATTTCAACATCTACGGTCCATAATATCATCAAAAGGTTCAGAGAATCTGGAGAAATCACTCCACGTAAGCGCCATGGCCGGAAACCAACATTAAATGACCGTGACCTTCGATCCCTCAGACGGCACTGTATCAAAAACCGACATCAATCTCTAAAGGTTATCACCACATGGGCGCAGGAACACTTCAGAAAACCATTGTCACTAAATACAGTTTGTCGCTACATCTGTTAGTGCAAGTTAAAGCTCTACTATGCAAAGCGAAAGCCATTTATCAACAACATCCAGAAACGCCGCCGGCTTCTCTGGGCCCGAGATCATCTAAGATGGACTGATGCACAGTGGAAAAGTGTTCTGTGGTCTGACAGGTCCACATTTCAAATTGTTTTTGGAAATATTCGACATTCTGTCATACGGACCAAAGGGGAAGCGAACCATCCAGACTGTTATCAACACAAAGTTCAATAGCCAGCATCTGTGATGGTATGGGGTGCATTAGTGCCCAAGGCATGGGTAACTTACACATCTTTGAAGGCACCATTAATGCTGAAAGATACATACAGGTTTTGGAACAACATATGCTGCCATCTAGGCGCCGTCTTTTTTATGGACGCCCCTGCTTATTTCAGCAAGACAAAGCCAAGCCACATTCAGCACATGTTACAACAGCTTGGCTTTGTAAAAAAAGAGTGCGGGTACTTTCCTGGCCCGCCTGCAGTCTAGACCTGTCTCCCATCGAAAATGTGTGGCGCATTATGAAGCGTAAAATACGACAGCGGACTGTTGAACGACTGAAACTCTACATAAAACAAGAATGGGAAAGAATTCCACTTTCAAAGCTTCAACAACTAGTTTCCTCAGTTCCCAAACATTTATTGAGTGTTTTTAAAAGAAAAGGTGATTTTTGGAGTTAAACTTTAGATCCCTGCTCAAAGTTTACACGCTTCCCTTTCACATAGCATTCTTGCCTCTGTTACGCCTCTGACACTACCACCAAAACCAGAAATTCTCCGATTTGTGTGTTAGTCATATGTTGTCAGAGTCTTGGCCTTAGTATATGTTACACTTACTAAAGTCAACTTCTGTTTGTTTTTTATTTGCTCACATGGTAAGTGATCAGTATATAACTGAAAGCATTTCTGGTGTCATGCAATGATCACACTACTGTATTGTTGTGTAATGTTTTGTTGTTAAAAAGGTTGGAAAAAATATATACTAGTTCCTTTCTTTCCGTCTAATTTCTTCCATTGCTGCAATCAGGGCCTTTCTGCACTAAGGCAGGCAGATTAAACAAGATGAGGGGGATGGTTTAAACAAACCTAATCATCATCTTCTTCCACTCCCTGATGGTTCATAGTCTTTCTGCCTTCTTCTACAGTCTACTGCCTTCATGCTTACCATGAGCCCCCAGCTTAGCTCCATACCCAGCAAGAGGTTTTCCCCTTTCTGCTGTGTTTCTACTCTTGACTGTTCAACCACGCCAAGCTTCAGAGAGTAGCCCTTGAAGAGCCCTAGACATTCATTCCTCTTTGCCTTATTTCACCGTCACATCCAAGAAAGGGTCTCCCACTCACACAACCTGACTTTCAGTCATGCGTGAACTTGATTTTTTTGAGCAGCAAGGGTGTTTTGGCAGTCAGGGATTCCAATCATTTCACACTTTAGTTGTTTTCTGTCTAAAGTGATCACTTTAGACCACCTGAAAATGCGTGTAAGACAAGCAGTATTGGCAAAGCTGCTGTTCACACATACTGCGCAAGGCTTACCAGGGCCTTTCTCCAGGAAGATGACCTTGGACTCTGGGAAGAAGTTGCTCCCAGTTATAGCCATCTCTTCTCCCCCGCTGACCAGACAGCTGGTCAGGCTGGACTTTTCAACCTGGGGAAGCTCTTGAGCTGAACGCTGGGCTGGGAGAGATGCAGCAGAGGTTGTAGAAAAAAGAGCATGGTCATTTGCTTTAACAAACACATAGGGTATCCACCACGTAAATGGAAGTAAACGGTAAACCTTGCATGGTAATGGTGTCATCTGCTTTGTATATGGTGTAGTGTGACATGATAGGGATACAAGAGCACATTTACAAGAGTCATCCACATTTACATATCCATACTTGTATCACGGAAGTAACTATGTTACCTAATCAATGTATGGTGTACAGTGTACTAAACTGTGCGCCTGTGACTAACAGGCAATTAAAAGAACTGAAAAATGGCAAGTTCTAGCTATTTTTCTGCACTTTACAATGAAAACGCAAAAAACTTTGTGCAGTTATGAACTGAAACAAACAAAACTAAAGTGTAATACTTCGCGCAAACAAGGCAATAAATAGTTGTCAATTAAGAAAAGGCATTTCTTAATATTATTTAAGGACTGAGCGAAATCACTTTTTCAATGTCAAACTTGTATTGAACAGCTGTGGCGTGTGTAGGATAGGGCTTGGTAAAATGATTTAATTGATTATATATCGGTATATTTTCAATTTGGCAATATTGATTCACCGGCCATAATATTGATTCTTCCCACCCCTACCCATGGTAGTCTTGTGCGTGAAGCAGCAGTTTAACACTGTGCTAATGTTAGCTTCCAACAACAACAAAGAAAACTGAGGGACATACTGTACTCGCATTACCACCCGAGTCTCCCAAGGCCAGGATGATACACTAACAGAGGTCATTGCAACTGTTATTGACAGAAGTTTACAGTGAGCCCGCACTCACTGGCTTCAAGTGGCTTGTTTAGGTGCTGGAGCTGCACCCATAACCCGGAAGGTACTTTTGTTGACATATTCATCTCCCCACACACAGCAGTAGGGTTGCACAATTTTGAGAAAAAACCTACCGTATCTTTCGGATTGTAAATCGCAGTTTTTTTCATAGTTTGGCCGGGGGTGCGACATATACTCCGGAGCGACTAATATGTGAAATTATTAACACATTACTGTAAAATATAAAATAATATTATTTATCTCATTCGCCGATGAGACGAAGAAAATGTCAGCAATCGTCACACACACGTCAACCAATAAAAATTTGGCAGGGGAGGGTCATGGCAGAAGTGCATTGTGGGTCATGGGATGCTAACTACTATATGCTATATGCTACTGCCGCAGCTATTAAAATGGATAATTTCAACGTTGGCGGTAACTTATAAAAACTGAGAAGGGCTGAACAAAAATGGCACCGAAAATTAAATCATGTACTGCAGATTACAAGCTGGACGTAGTGAAATATGCAGCAGAAAACGACAAGAGGAAGCGGCGCATACCTTTGGTGTTGGCAGAGTTCTTTAGAAGCGACATCGAGGAAGAAGATTTCATCGGATTTATCGATTAGGAGTGACAGATTGTTTGGTAAACGTATAGCATGTTCTATATGTTATAGTGTTTTGAATGACTCTTACCATAATACGTTACGTTAACATACCAGGCACGTTCTCCATTGGTTATTTATGCATCATACAACGTACACTTATTCAGCCTGTTGTTCACTATTCTTTATTTATTTTAATGTGCCTTTCAAATGTCTATTCTTGGTGTTGGATTTTATCAAATAAATTTCCCCCAAAAATGCGACTTATACTCCAGTGCGACGTATATATGTTTTTTTCCTTCTTTATTATGCATTTTCGGCCGGTGCGACGTGTACTCCGGAACGACTTATAATCCGAAAAATACGGTAATAGCAATTTTTAGGGATTCGGTTTGCAATTTTTAGATTGTATTAATTTAAATGCATAAAACCGCTATTATTAAAGTGTAAGAAGTCATGGGGCTTATAGACTGTCAATCAAAACACTTGTCTCGTGTTACTACACATAACAACAAGCAATACTCTTTCAAAAATAGTTGGGTTTACATATTTTACACACATTTATATTGTAAACTGTCACCATTAAACTGTACAGTATTACAACGCAAATGATATTTGTTATTAACACACAGATTGCATTGGCTGTAGCGCACACTGTACTGTTTCCCGTGACCACTTTTGATTGGTCAGCAGGCCAAGGATGCAAGGCTCTATAATTCTGATTCAATGTTAAGATGGAATAGAGAAAACATTTTAAAATACCTCAGCATCTTTCGATAAATAATTGCAGAAATTAAAACCTCAATGTCGATTAATTATGCAGTCCTACACAGCAGTATTGCCAAGTGCTCCAAAAAAATCAATAGCACACTTCTGTCGTTCACAATAAAATAATTGTAAATTATATCCCGTCTAATTGTGCTTAGTATATAAAATAGCTTAAATATTTATTATTATTATTTTGCACTAAAAGAAACAATACCAATTGCAATTTGCAGGGATTGAATGTTGCAGAACAAGTACACTTTCACTTGCAATTCCTTTCTTATTGTCCTGTTTACTGTCCAATTTAGACGTTTGCACTTAGAACATTTTTATGGTGAAGAGAAAAACAAAGTAGAATTGTATTATGTAACAGAGTTGAGACATTTTAAGCAGTTAAGTGCAATCAAATCGAATCGTGAATGACTGATTTGGAACCTCTATCCATCCATTTCTACCGCTTATTCCCTTTTGGGGTCACGGGTGATTTGGAACCTAATAATCAGAATTTTAATAGCTTACAGTGTCCCCTTATAGCCGTTGTTCTTTAGAATAAAAAAATAGTTGAAACCTAATCAACAGCAAACACGTCGTGCATTCCATTTTATAATGGAACAGTTTCAATGATAAATTATTGCTCATCCCTTTTTTTAGCTGAGGGGTAAAAAAAAAATTTTTGTATATGTGAGACTCACAGCACTCCACAGGAATGGACTGAGCCTGCAGCGACAGCACCTTCCCGTTTGGTTGAGGGATGTGAACTCGAAACACCACGCGTACTCGTGTGTTCTTTCTTCCTATGTCCGTCTCACCTTTCCGTAGTTCAATGTCTGAGTTGCGTAGCTTGAGGATGCCGGCACAGTCGATACTGTTGAATCAAATCAAAAATGGTTGGTAATCATCTGTAAAGCGCACAAACAGTGAAAACCAAGTATAAAACCGGGTAGGGTTTTGCCTGAAAGAAGCATTACTGTATAAACGTTATATAGCACATGGAATATGGGAAAGTCCTAACCACATCCTTTCCAATTAAATACAGTGTAAACACACAAGGGACTTTAAGTATGTATTCATTCATTGATGCAGAATCATAAATAGTCCAATAAAGTTGTTTTTTACAACTCAACTTTTCCTTTGGTGTTCACTATGCTCAATGGTTCAGTATAAAAAATATATAAAAGTTTGGAAGCAGTCATAAATACAATCATAAACAGGATTCATTGGACTTCCCTCACGGTGGGAAGCCCATAAACAGAAAAAAGCATATGCAGCGTCTACCTGGCTGACATGTTGTTTTCAGGCAGGAGAGGAATTTCAAGAACTTTGGTGCTGGAGATGACGATCTCCTGGCTGGCTGTGGCCACCGTTTTCCCAGTGATGCGGTGCACTTGGTAAAAGGCATGTGGCCTCAAGTAACGATCGTCTGCCGTTCCAATGAACATCTGGAGGTTGACGGGCTTCTCGCTGTAGCCAAACAGCTGAAATATGAGACAAAGAATGGAATTAATGTGTGAGTCCAGATGTAAATTAAGGTGTGAACAAAGAAATATTCAGGAGTCTTTGACTCTTGTTTGTCTGGAAGGGAATTGAAATGTCAGCTGAAAGTTGTTATTTTTCTGGCAAAACTGATGGAGCTTCATCTGGGACTTTGGAAATATAACTGATGATTCACTTTGTAGGCTTTAATTTTTTGGCGACCAGAAGCCAGTATTTTCCAGAAGTTAGTTTATAGCAAATATTGGGTAAGCAAAGTAATTTTATTTGTCAGCTGTGAGCCCTAAATTAATCTAAGGCGCAACATTTTCCTATCATATTTTGTGTTTGTGAATAAACATAAAACTAATACATTAACAAACTGAACTTATCTGACACTATACCTACTTCATTTTTTTTATATATAAAAGGTTAATATTAGCTGCTAAGACAGGTTGCTGACAAGCAAAGATGCTTTGCAAATGGCTCAAATGTGGCTCTCATCTAATGGGGTTAGATAAGATTAGAGCAACTTTATATCTACCCTTTAAAAGTATAAGTTAAGCACATATGCCAAGTATTGGCATCACTTCTGTCAACGAGGCAAAGTATACTTGAGTCCTAATTAATTTCATGTACAATAAGTTAATTAGAGGTTATTAGCATACTAATAAACGGTAATTTAGTTTTTCGAAATAGAGCTGCAGCTATCCATTATTTTAGCAAACGAGTAATCTAATCAATTAGTTTGTTTGAATAAGCATGGAGTTGAATAAATCACATTTTATAGCCTCAATGCGTATTTTAGGGAACATTTTTTAAATAAACAATGATTTTTGCGCTTGCCGCAACATTTCTTTTTTCTAAGAAATGTACATCATCAACATTGAAATTATTTAATTAAACATGTGTACATAAAAAAAAAAAAACTCCACAGCAACCACACGCCACCGCTCTCAGTTCCAGGCACTTTAATACATTTTTATTAGTTACATATATTAAACAATTAACTGAGGCAATAAAATATAAATTTCAGATTTTTTCTAACAGAACTAATTGAAATAATCGATTTAATAAATATATAGTTGCAGGCCTAATTAAAACTATGACATACAATGAATGCAAATATCATCTCAGCAGCATTCAGAAATAATACCTAATTAACATTTTTTTGTAAGTGTAACGTAACTCACTGAGAAGATAAAGTGAATTATATTTATATAGCGCTTTTCTCTACTGACTCAAAGCGCTTTACATAGGGAAACCCGATATTTACCGGTATATTTAAACCAGTCTGGGTGGCACTGGGAGTAGGTCGGTAAAGTATCTTGCCCAAGGACATAACAGCAGTGACGAGAATGGCGGAAGCGGGGCTCAAACCTGGAGCCCTCAAGTTGCTGGCACAGCCGCTCAACCAACCAAGCAACGCCGCCCCAGATATTAACAATGCTAACAGTGGTCTTGTGATTAGAGTGTCCGCCCTGAGATCAGTGGGTTGTGACTTCAAACCCTGGCCGAATCTTACCAAAGACTATAAAAATGGGACCCATTGCCTTCCGCCCGATTGTAGCTGAGATAGGCGCCAGCGTCCCCCGCGACCCCAAAAGGGAATAAGCGGTAGGAAATGGATGGATGGATACCTCCCTGCTTGGCACTCAGCATCCAGGGTTGGAATTGGGGGTTAAATCACCAAAATGATTCCCGCTGCCGCTCACTGCTCTCTTCACCTCCCAGGGTGTGGAACAAGGCGATGGGTGTGTGTGTCCGTGTGACTATCAGTGGTACTTTAACTTAACTTTAACTTTAACATGTATCGCTGGTTACCTTACAAAATCATCAAAATGATGAATACATCTTGAAAAGCAAGTCCACAATCGACATCAGTGAAATCCTAAAAACCTGTTTGGTTGAAGAGTTGGAGAAAATATGATGCTGAGCTTGCCTTGTACACACTTTAACACCCAAGATTTGAGCAATTGTTAATTTACTAAAGGTTTGCGTGTATTAAAACACGTGCAAACTGATCTACTAAACTTGTGCGCCAAATTCACTTAACTATTTTCATGAATATGCATAATATATGCTAATCATCAAAATACCCCAAATACTGGTAGGAGAAAATGCAAATTCTATTATTTACCACAGGCTAATGTGACCTGTCAGGAATGAAATTGTTCTGCAGCCGCGGTTTTGCGTCTTTATTTTGTACGTCTAGAAAGGACATGCAAACTGTCACTTGCGCAGAAAAAGCTGTGAAAAAGGAGGTGATTACATTGTTCCTCTGTCCTATGTATGCTTGTCAACATATAAGGACTGTCAAAGATAAAATATTAGAAGTAACATCTATTCAGCAATCTCATTGTTTAATCTTAAAACTGATGGATGACTTAAAAGGCTGATCAAAACAAATTCAATTTATCTACTGCAATTTATCCAGTGGTGTTGTTTTTAATGATGTTTGTTTTTTTATATAAGAGATATTAACATATCTCCTATATGAAAAAAATCTTACAATATGAATTTACTTGTATCTAAAACATTTCAACGCGCAATTGCACTTTTTGCCAGCATCTTCCATTGGTGCACCTTCAGCGTGGCTTCTGTTGTATCTCTTACCGCAGGACGGCTTCCAAAATGCCCAGAAAAACGCCACAGGTAAAGGTGGGAGCGTGAAAACATGAAGGTGCAGTAAATGAGTGTCTTCATTTTGAAAGCTGCGAAGTACACACAAAAGCCGTGTCTAAATAAAGCGGTCTGCACCAGTTATAAATTGTATAAGCAGTCTTAAGAGACCACACACAACGCACCTACTAGTAGTATAAGCAATTTTATGGTTTGTACACGCTGTTTAAAGCGTGATATTTGGATCTCGATAGATTAGGCCCATTGCATGTATGAAAGCAGGTGCGCCTCCACCCACAGAGACAAAGATAGTTGAGTATAAGAAGGTTCACTACATTAATTTTACACCATGGAACTAAACGCACTATGGAACTAAACGCAATGCACAAAGTGAACACTCATGCTGCCTCTTTGGAGGCGAGAGACAAGGAATACAGACACCTTATCAAGTTAGTTCTCATTGATCTTTCAATTATCATCCCAGGAATATAGGCAATGGCCACACCAAAAACAAACTCAGTGGCCTAGAGGTTAGAGTGTCCGCCCTGATATCGGTAGGATGTGAGTTGAAAACCCCGGCCGAGTTATACCAAAGACTATAAAAACAGGACCTGTTACCTCCCTGCTTGGCACTCAGCATTAGGAGTTAAAATTGGGGGTTAAATCACAAAAATTATCCCCGGGCGCGGCCACCGCTGCTGCTCACTGCTTCTCTCACATTCCAGGGGGTGAACAAGGGGATGGATCGAATGCAGAGGACACATCTCACCACACCTAGTGTGTTTGACAATCATTGGTACTTTAACTTTAACAATAAATCTCCTCGGATTTACACGATTCACAAGAATGACCATTTTGGCCTAAAAAAAACTCCTGGTGAAAAACTGTACAAATCACATCCCTGTTTAAGGCGTTGGATGATGGAGATAGTACAGTGTGATTCTGAGAAAACAACAATACAGTAGAACAGTATTTACTTCTTAGTAAACATAAGTAGACAAAGTATACCGGCGAGGAGACTCAAGGCAGCAAAAAAACAGCAACAAAGTGGACACTGTGGAGTACAATATTGCAGGACTGTCCAGAGCTAAGACACAACTAATTTATCCTGTGTGTGTTTAGAGCAGGGGTCACCAACCTTTTTGAAACCAGGAGCTACTTCTTGGATACTGATTAATGCGAAGGGCTACCAGTTTGATACACACTTAAATAAATTGCCAGAAATAGCCAATTTGCTCAATTTACCTTTAATAAATATATATATATATATATATATATATATATATATATATATATATATATATATATATATATATATATATATATATAAAATGGGCATTTCTGTCTATCATTCCGTCGTACATTTTTTTTCCATTTACGGAAGGGTTTTTGTAGAGAATAAATGATGAAAAAAACACTTAATTGAACGGTTTAAAAGAGGAGAAAACACGAAAAAATGAAAATTAAATTTTGAAACATAGTTTCAATTTCGACTCTTTAAAATTCTAAATTCAACCCAAAAAAAAATGAAGAGAAAAACTCGCTAATTCGAATCTTTTTGAAAAAATTAAAAAAGAAATTATGGAACATCATTAGTAATTTTTCCTGATTAAGATTAATTTTAGAATTTTTATGACATGTTTTAAATAGGTTAAAATCCAAACTGCACTTTGTTAGAATATATAAGAAATTGGACCAAGTTATATTTCTAACAAAGACAAATCATTATTTTTTCTACATTTTTCAGAACAAAAATTTTAAAAGAAATTCAAAAGACTTTAAAATAACATTTAACTTCGGTTCTGCAGATTTTATAGATTTGCCAGAAAAAGGTTTTTGAATTTTAATCATAATAAGTTTGAAGAAATATTTCACAAATATTCTTCGTCGAAAGAACAGAAGCTAAAATGAAGAATAAATTAAAATGTATTTATTATTCTTTACAATGAAAAAAAAAAACTTGAACATTGATTTAAATTGTCAGAAAGAAGAGGAAGGAATTTAAAAGGTAAAAAGGTATATGTGTTTAAAAATCCTAAAATCATTTTTAAGGTTGTATTTTTTCTCTAAAATTATCTTTCTGAAAGATATAAGAAGCAAAGTAAAAAAATTAATGAATTTATTTAAACAAGTGAAGACCAAGTCTTTAAAATATTTTCTTGGATTTTCAAATTCTATTTGAGTTTTGTCTCTCTTAGAATTAAAAATGTCGAGCAAAGCGAGACCAGCTTGCTAGTAAATAAGTAAAATTAAAAAAATAGAGGCAGCTCACTGGTAAATGCTGCTATTTGAGTTATTTTTAGAACAGGCCAGCGGGCTACTCATCTGGTCCTTACGGGCTACCTGGTGCCCGCCGGCACCACGTTGGTGACCCCTGGTGTAGAGTGTATGTTTATTTTGGTCATTTCTCTAATAAGCAAGATGACCACCAAAGTTCTTGTAAAACTTTAGAGGCATATTTTTCCAGAAAGCATAATATGAAATCCAAATTTTACAAACTATGAGGCGTTCAACTATGGGAGTCATTTGGAATCTTAGACAAAAACTGTCAGAAATAGGACGATATAGTGGAATACTTTATATCTGGTATTCAAGTCGTGTATCAATTGTCTAAAGCTGCACCTTTATGACTGGACTGGTACTTAACAATCCAGTCATAAGCCATTGTACCACGAAAGTTATAGTTTTTTTCTCCGACTGTATAAAAAGCCCATTCATAGTTAAAGGGAGAATTTCCAGTAATAATGTTGTCCTTTTAAAATCCACTGTCGCATGTTTGCCAAATGTGTTGGCCTAGAACTGCTAGAGCTGCTGCTTTCTCCATTTGTCCTGAGAGTTGGCACCCTGCTTTCTGCTTAAGACAGGTGAGATATTTGATGGCGGAAAGCGTTGCATGTCAGGTAGAGTAGAGAGCAGGCTGGAAATGAGAGCAGGGCCTCTTTTTTTCCCTCTCTCTTTCCGACAGATTGCAGAAACCTACAGGCAGCACAAACCCACTACTGTTGTAATGTTGTGCTTGGCAAAGTCAGCGAAGGCAGGATGGCACCCCCTTTCACATATGTATTACCCTCAAAGCCCACCCGGCTGACTCACCCCTCCTCTCTCAGCCCAGCCAGGCCAGAAGAAGGGAACAAGGCCTTTCAGTGCTGTTGGCACCCTGAACTGCCGAGCCTCAAGATCAAGTAAGCTACAGCTGGCTACTGATCTTATTGCGTCACATATGTCGATGTTAATTCTGACTGTGTGGTAGTTGAAAGGAGAGAATTTAGGATCCGTCACATTTATGAAAAAACTATCAGCTAATGACACTTTTCTATTGGCAAAAACAAGTATTAAGAGATACTTTTTTTCTAGTACCTGGTCAGACAACGGGCCAAGAAAGACACCATTTTGGTTTCCAGCATGGAGAAAAAAAAAACACATTCCGAAGTTAGTTCTTTGTTCTGAGCACTGCAGTTATACTCCCCAGTCTACACTTTGATGCAGCTGCCCTAAGTCCCTTCTTAAATAAAATGCTGAGAGGTAAATACAGGATCCTCTTGTTTGCCTCCTATGACTTATGTGTTCAGTGTCGTGGTTTTAGCAGTTTTATGCGGTAAAATCCACCTAGACCAGTGTTTTTCAACCACTGTGCCACGGCACACTTTGCCGTGAAAAACATTTTGGTGTGCCGCGGGAGATTATGTAATTTCACCTAATTGGGTAAAAAATATTTTTTGCAAACCAAGTAGTTTTAATCCGTAAATCAATCACTCAATCAATGTTTATTTATATAGCCCTAAATCACAAGTGTCTCAAAGGGCTGAACAAACCACATAGGTAGAGCCCACATAAGGGCAAGGAAAACTCACACCCAATGGGACGTCGGTGACAGTGACAAGGATGACTCTGAGAAACTTTGGAGAGGACCGCATATGTGGGCAACCCCCCCGCCCCCATAAGGGTAAGGAAAAACTCACCCCCAATGGGAGGTCGGTGACAGTGACAATGATGACTATGAGAAACCTTGGAGAGGACCGCATATATGGGCAACCCTCCCCCACTGTAAGTAGTAAAACCTTAAAGTCACATCTTAAGTGCACAGGAAGCCAGTGCAGGTGAGCCAGTATAGGCGTAATATGATCAAACTTTCTTGTTCTTGTCAAAAGTCTAGCAGCCACATTTTGTACCAACTGTAATCGTTTAATGCTAGACATGGGGAGACCCTAAAATAATACGTTACAGTAATCGAGACGAGACGTAACAAAGGCATGGATAATGATCTCAGCGTCGCTAGTGGTCAGAATGGAGCGAATTTTAGAGATATTACGGAGGTGAAAGAAGGCCGTTTTAGTAACGCTCTTAATGTGTGACTCAAACGAAAGAGTTGGGTCGAAGATATACCCAGATTCTTTACCGAGTCGCCTTGTTTAATTGTTTGGTTGTCAAACGTTAAAGATGTATTATTGAATAGAGGTCGGTGTCTAGCAGGACCGATAATCAGCATTTCCGTTTTCTTGGCGTTGAGTTGCAAAAAGTTAGCAGACATCCATTGTTTAATTTCATTAAGACACGCTTCCAGCTGATTACAATCCGGCGTGTTTGTCAGTTTTAGAGGCATGTAGAGTTGCGTTTCATCAGCATACCAGTGAAAGCTAATACCGTATTTGCGTATGATGTCCCCTAGCGGCACCATATAGATGCTGAAGAGTGCAGGGCAAATGACTGAACCCTGGGGAACTCCACACTTTACCTTAACATAGTCCGAGGTCACATTGTTATGGGAGACGCACTGCATCCTATCAGTAAGATAAGAGTTAAACCAAGACAAGGCTAAGTCCGACATACCAATTTGTGTTTTGATACGCTGTAATAAAATATTATGATCGACGGTATCGAAAGCAGCGCTACGATTGAGGAGCAGCAACATAGATGACGCATCATAATCCATCTTTAGCAATAGATCATTAGTCATTTTTGCGAGGGCTGTCCCCATAGAGTGATTGAAACGGTTCACAATGATTGTTAAACGCTAAGTGTTCATTTAGCTGCTCTGCAACAATTTTTTCGAAGATTTTTGAAATAAAGGGAAGGTGAGACAATGTGCCGTTGTTGAGTGTCTGTGCTTTCCAGAGCTCGGCAGAGTAACCATATTATTCTCTTCCATATCAGTAGGTGGCAGCAAGTAGCTAATTGCTTTGTAGATGTTCCAGGAACAACTCGTGTGAGACGATGACGTTTTGTCGTGATCACAATATGCAGGCGACAGCTTCCTTGAACAAACAAACAAAAAAAAGGCGAGTGCCGCAAAGAAAAGGCATTTAAGCTTAGGGATGGCTATACAAAACAAAACTAAAACTGAACTGGATGCAAAGTAAACAAAAACAGAATGCTGGACAACAGCCAAGACTTACAGCGTGTGGAGCAGACGGCATCCACAAAGTACATCTGTATATGACATGACTATCATCAATGTCCCCACAAAGAAGGATAGCGTTCGCAAAACTTAAATAGTCTCGATTGCGAAAACATAACAGGTGCGGGGAATAGCGTTCAAGGAAGACATGAAACTGCTACAGGAAAATACCAACAAAAGAGGAAAAGCCACCAAAATAGGAGCACAAGACAAGAACTAAAACACTACACTCAGGAACACACCCAAAAACTCAAAATAAATCATGGCGTGATGTGACAGGTCATGACAGTACACCTACTTTGAGACAAGAGTCATAGTGATGGATGGTTGGCTATGGTTTAAATTCATATCCAACACTTGCGAGAACGACTTTTTAATTGTCAATATCGGCGACTGAGTTTAATTTTTCAATGATTTATGCTAGTTGCGTGCCTCGGGATTTTTTTCAATGAATAAAATGTGCCTTAGCACAGAAAAGGTTGAAAAACACTGACCTAGACGATCTGACAAAAACAGAGACCAGTAAAACTTACTTCCTGCAAAGCACAGGGCAAATAAATCAGCATTCAGTGTTGTAAAACAACCGTATCTGGCACTTATATAAATGTATTGGGGAAGGAAGTTACACCAAGGAGCAGCATGTGCACTCTGTAATGACCACTTATGGGCTCATCTTTGGAAAACCACATTAGATCTTAAGAACCACATTAAAGTATAAATTATGCTAACTGGTCATTACACAGCGGCAGTCTGAATGGTCCATGACTGTAAATGACACCTCTTTTCTACTCGAAAAACCCCACAGTTGTTTCTGTTTTTGTTTATGATCCCATCCGACCATCAGACGGTGTAATGCAGTACTAGCATGTGCGTAACAGACAGTATAAAAAGAGTGCATATGGAAAGACAGGAAATTCCACCAAGACAGCATGTGATGCTTTGCTTCAGGACATAAGCAAACATAAAACAAATACACTAAAAGTCATTCATCTTTGACCCGTCTTTTTTTTTTCTCTTCGGGATCCAGAATGGAGTGGTGACACTTTTCTTCAAACAAAAAACCCTAAATAAGAGTTCCAAAAAAAAAAAGAGTTACTTCATCCGTGAAAAAAATGATTTCCCACAAACACATACTTGTTTAGTCGATTTGCCACATTCACAAAAGCCCCATTTGTTGGTCTCTTTGATGCAATAATTATCAGTTCTGAAAAATTACAAGGCTGTTATAAATATCGGTGGTCAAAGGCCACAAAACTGTCTCTGTTAACATAAAATAAACACACTCTCGCCACAAACTGGGGGCAGTTTAAGAATAACATTTACTTTAACAAGAGCTGCAGCGCGGGGTGCGTAGTAGCTCATTGAGTCGAGACAACCGAGCAGGGAAATAGCGGGTCAATTCAGGCCAGGAGAAGCAAAGTGAAGTGACGCAGATTAACTTTTTGACGCAACGACCCAAGAGTAATTTGTTTTCTTATTCTTATTCTCTTAGTGGTGACAGTTGGGTTGTTTATATCACTAAGTATTATGTCAACAACATACACACCTTCATGTGAAGGCCCCGCTTGTTTAATCTGTTCTCATTTCTCCACCTACATCCAACTGTCCATCGGCACACCTGATCGTTAATTGGTCAGCTGCTGCATACTGTTAATCATTGTGGCATGGAGCATTGAGCATCGTTAGCAAGAAACGCACTGCCATAGAGCCAATCAATGAGCTTGTGGAAGCAGTGGTGTCCAAACTGTGGCCCGCAGCAAATATTTAAACAGCCTGTCGCACATTCTGAAAATACTACAAAAACAAATAAAATTGGAAGATATAATGGCAAATATTTGTAAATTAACAAGAAAAATGTACATGTCGAAGTTAAAAACCAGGGATGCACTATGTATTTTTTTCAAGCCAATACCGATAACTTCCTGTTTCTCACGATACCGATAATCTTATATATTTTTTTAATTTTATAAATGCACATTTGACTGTAGTTTCCACTACAGTCAAATGTGAGATGGCGACTTGTCCAGGGTGTACGCTGCCTTCCACCCAAATGCAGCTGAGATAGGCTCCAGCTACCCCAAAAGGGATAAGCAGTAGAAAATGGATGGATGGATGGACTGTAGTTTATGCACACCTTTATTTGCGACAATCTTGCACTTTCTGTTTTGGAAATGACATGAATGTTTGTGCCATTGGTTAATAACTGTTTAATAAATACAGTTTTGGTCAATTGACTTTGTTGTGATTTCCTTCTCTGCATGAAAGTTTAAAATGAGCATATATTAATTCCGTATGAACAAGAATGTTTTAATGGAGACACATAGAATCATCATACTGCTATGATTATATGTATCAAGTGTTAATTCAAGGCCAAGGCAAAATATCGATATATATATTATGTATCGCGATATGGCCTAAAAATATCGAGATATTAAAAAAAGGCCGTATCGCCCAGCGCTCCGAGTAAAAGAAAGGGATTTGCTCAGCCAATGTCACATACAGCACAGTACGGGTAATCTCGCCTCATTTTTCTCATGTCAATCTCATGTATTATTTTTAGTCGGTTATTAGAACTGTTTCAATGTCATCAGATTTATCAGTGTGAACATGATAATTATTTGTCTGTTTATAATGCACCCCTAATAATGACACAAAACTGTTCTCCAGTGTTTCTCATTAGTGAAACATCCACATATGCTAATTCATTATGCATATCAATAGGAGCTAAAGGCAAACTACAGACACGACTTGGCACAATCTTGACACACCTACAGCTGTGTTGGTCTGCGTATCAATTTATGAAAGCGACATAAGCAAATTTTCATGACATGAACTATTTCATTACAAATATTTGCCCTGACCTTCAGATATTGATGCGCTAAATGGAAAACCTGGACAAGTTTGGACTTGGCCCGTGTTAATTTTAGACCCCGACCGTCGTGCGAGTCATCTGCTACTGGGTCTTGAACACCATGTGTTTACAGGGTGTATGAAACAACAAAAGACAGCATCTGTAAACACCAGGATGCGCAAAAAAGCACACAAATCGTGAAGAAGGATGCTCCTGCACCTTTGACTTGTCTATTACATGCCGGTGTTGCTCTCCGCCAACCCCTAGATCTGTGTTTGAGTGTGAAATACCACAGGAGGGTGGTTTCTGCACTGTTAACTTTACTTTTTAATTCTGGCTGTACAAGAAACTGGGTTTAGATAGAAATACATTTTATACAAAACCCCACTAACAGTGGCATGTGCCCCCAAAAACTAAACTGTGCTCGATGAAGCGTGTCACAAAGAGTCCCCAATTTGACGTGACTGGATTGGGCCGGGGGATGAACTATCTTCCTTAAAATAAAACAGCTGGATACGGTTACATATCCAGGTCTCACAAAATAAAGTCCCCCACTTATTTTTGGACTTCATCTGTTGCTCTAGTCCAGTAATAAAGGGCAACAAGATCAGGGCAAAAACATCTTCCATCACTGCATGTAAACATAACGTTGCGAGCCAAGCAAGGGTGGACACTAAGTTGTGTTTCCATCTACATGTACTCTACTGCTGTTGCACTTCAACATTTAAAATCAGGGAATCATCAAAGAAAATGTGAGTTTGACTTAGGTATTTATAAGTTCAGTGGAACCTAAAACTGTGTCATGCAATTAGATTTTTTTAATGAATAATAAAACTCTTTAAAGGATGTCATGATTTTTTTATACATTTAAAACACCTCCTTGTGGTCTACATAACATGTAGTGATGGTTCTTTGGTCAAAATGTTGCATAGATTATGTTTTACAAACCATATTCACAGCGATTTCTGACCTTCTCTTCAGTACGCGCCATTTTGTCTTATTTCCATACCCCACTTCGACTGTATTTTCTCTCTGTCAGCCATGTTGTCGTTTTCAGCGCTTCCATATGGATGGAGTCTACTGACAGATATAAGTTCGAACTATACACTATTTGTATTCAAAATGGAAAAAGCGGAGAATGCATGTGCATTTACAAGCCAGTCTGCCCCACAACAAAAGGATAAACAAAAAGAAAGAGCTCATTGACTACAGCGTCAGACCAAAATGGTGGACACACGTAAAGCACTTGGACTAAATTTCTACCAAAGATGATGTCCACTGATGTCACACTTGGGAAACAAGTCACAATTTAAGTAAATTATAAACGGCAAGTTTAGAGGAAGTATGAAGAAAGGCATTATTGTTTTAAAAAGTTCTCCGCCATGCCTTTACGGTTTGATTAAAAATTTTGGGGACATATGCAGTGGTCACGTGAGCTGCACATGACACATCATTGGCTGGCTCACTGCCACCACATGAGACATAGCCTCAGCGCCGCCCTAGTGCTGTTTTGTACTGTTTTTGTACTTATTTTTATTATTGTTTTTCAGCTGTTTGTAAATGTTGCAGTTTATAAATAAAGGTTTAGAGGGGGAGGGGGGAATAATATATATATATATATATATATATATTTTATTTATTTTTTTCTAAACGTCCGCGCTAGACATGCGCGTATAGGCAATTATATCATCCGCAACCGCATCACCAAAATCGTCGTCCACCCGAACCAACATTTCATCAGAACCACAACCGCCCGCTGAAATACATCAGAGGTCGGCCACCTTTATCACTCACAGAGCTATTTAAACCCGTTTCACAGAGTAAGACAATTGGAGCCGCTAACGTTCTCGCGAATATCCAATTGGCGTTCATCCTGATGACAAAAATATGGCCGTGTTGTGAAGCCATTGCCTTTGACACCTTCAACAACATGTACAAACCTATTGTTAGTCCGGCAACATGTTGTGTGCAGTTTCCGCAATCACACGTACAAGATTGAAAGGCATACTGGGTGATACAGAGTACACTGATGGTTGTGATATAAACAACTTTAACATTTACCAATATGCGCCACGCTGTGAAGCCACACCAAACAAGATTGACAAACACATTTCGGGAGAACATCCTCACAGTAACACAACATAAACGCAACACAACAAATACACAGAATCCTTTGTATCAGTGACACATCCTGAATATATTTTACACCCCCGCGTCCACAACCCCGCCCACCTTACCGACGCACGGGGGGGAAAGGGGGTTTGCTGCTAGCGGGGTGTATAAAATAGTCAGGAAGAGTCATGGATACAAAAGATTCTGGGAATTTGTTGTGTTGCGTTTATGTTGTGTTACTGGGAGGATGTTCTCCCGAAATGTGTTTGTCAATCTTGTTTGGTGTGTCTTCACAGCGTGGCGTATATTACTAAGAGTGTTAAAATTGTTTATATCCCAACCATTAGTGTACTCTGTGTCACCCAGTATGCCTTGCAGTCGTGTGCGTGTTGCCGCGGAAGCCACACACAACATGATGCTGGACTGACAAGCAGATCGTACATGCTGTAGAAGGCGAAAAAATCAATGGCTTCATAGCACGCCCTAATACTTATTATCTGGGTGACTGCCGGCAGTCATTCTAGAGAATATTAGCGTCTCCTATTGTCTTCTTCGCTTTGTGACACGGGTCTTAAATGGCTCTTTGAATGGCAAAGGATACCGATCCCAGAACCATGTATATCAAATATTTTCGGATGGTTCAACCGCCACCCGCCCGAATCTAATTAAAATCTATTTTTTCGTCATGTCACCCGCCCGACCCGCGGATTATCCGCGGACTCGGCGGGTGAGACCGCAAACCGCGCATCTCTAGTCCGCGCATGCACATTGCATACATCCAACGAATCGATGACTAAATTAATCGCCAAATATTTTTATAATCGATTTTAATCGATTTGTTGTTGCAGCCCTACTTCAAATATTAAAGAAAATTGAGCTGAATAAAGAATATTAAAAGAGATAAACGTGACACCTTTTGTGTCATCACTTGCCATTAGAATAAAGGTAAAGCACCTCAACGTTTTTACATTTCACAGTCTTTAACCTATTTTTACACTTGTTTGACAGTTAAGCATGTTCAAAATGCATCAAAGATGTATATAACCTCTGCATTATGCCTTTGTCATTCCTCGTTAAATTTAAAACTGACGATTCTATTGTTTCTAATGTAATATTAACCCTGGCTCACTCTTTTTTTTTTCTAGCTCTTACACGTTTTCAAGGGCAACTGCTTACATTGTGTATTAGTAGTGTGCAAAATAAAACAAATGACTGTGTTCAAATGTAGATATCAAAGCAAACAGGTTGCCAAAGCAAAAACCATGTCTGCATGCATTTATATTTTGTAATCTGCATATCCAACAAACAGGTGACAAAATGTGTATGGAAAGAAGTAATTCATTCTTTGCTTCTAAATATCTCCTCTCTCCTATTCCTCCTGACTTTGCTTCCTGACTGTTGTCGCCGTCCTCTCGTCCACCTCAGCCCAGGCGGTAATTCGACACTTTCTTACAGCCAGCGCCTGACTCGGTTAAGTTGTGTTTCCCTGTGTTGCTCCGCCGTTGCCATAGTGAGACTTTTTGTGTATGCAAGAGAGAGCGGGAGAGAGAGAGAGAGAGTGTGTGTGTGTGTGTGTGTGTGTGTGTGTGTGTGTGTGTGTGTGTGTGTGTGTTAGTGTGTGTGTGTGTGTGCGTGCGTGCGTGCGTGTGTGTGTTAAAGAGCAAGGGCCTTCATATACACATGAGCTCTGAAACGTATGTTGAAGTAAGGGGTATTAAGCAAACTGGACTATAGTTTATAGACTGTAGTCAAAGAGAGATATCACCTGGCTTTCATTTTATCAG
Source organism: Nerophis ophidion (assembly GCF_033978795.1). Lineage (NCBI taxonomy): Eukaryota > Metazoa > Chordata > Actinopteri > Syngnathiformes > Syngnathidae > Nerophis > Nerophis ophidion. The sequence continues at coordinate 19,189,022 of NC_084612.1, read as the reverse complement.
GTAGTTGTACGGCCACTCTGACAGGAAAGGACATCGGAATCTATTTGCTGTCTGACTCCACTATATCAGACAAATAACAAAGTGTGACTACAATTGAAACAGTTTGTGCGTTTTACTTTTCATGCATACACACAGTGTCGCTTTCACAGGCTCGCTGTTCGCATGCTAGCGAGGGCAGAGTGAGCCAGGGGGCCAGTTGACTGTTTGTTTAAACAAGGTCAATACATGCGCATGCACGCACGCACGAGCGTTTACTGTATACCGCATCAGAGCTGTATATGGCCTTGGTGGAAAGGGTCCACTCGCTCAGTCCTTCTTCCTGTTTCTCCGCTCTATCCTCCCCCCGACCGCTCTATGAAACACTCTCTACCGTCACTTTCCCTCCACCGTCCGTTAAGACTGATTACAACAAATAGAAAATGCTTCCCCCATGGTCACATCAAATAGGAGCCCAGTGGCAAAGCGACACTAGCTTCGAGTGAAAAGCCATCTAAGCCACGCGGCTCCGAATTGTTGTACGCTGGCCAATTATAGCATCCAGTCTGTTCAGATAGTTGCCAGGAAGAAACTAACAGAAAGGAGTGAGCAGAGCAGAGCAATCAAATTCATCAATTGTATTCAGTGCCAAACCACAAAAGAAGATACAGTACGTTTCCTCTGTCAATGCGATGCTTGAATATTTTTATTTCCCACTGAATAGTATGGAAAGCCCCAAAGACTAAGTAAACCCTCTGTTTCACACATCTTTTATTAAGTTTTGTTATTGTTACACTTGTATGACAGCGAAGAATGATTAAAAAGCACGATGCATGAAGTCAACTGTCTTCTGAAAGCCTCCCTTTTCACTTCCTTAAATGTCATGCCCGAGTTATTTTGATTGATCCTGATTCAATTTATTATCAATGGTAATGGTGTAGTTTATTTGGAACAAGTATAACAAGTTACATGCGCCCAAGTTATTTTCATTGATTTGAATTCTATTTAATATTAATGGTAGTGATTTAATTTATTTGGAACATGTGTAACAATGCACCACACTTGCACTTTTCAAAGTCCGAAAAGAAGTATGAAGAAATAGCGCTTATTTCAGTGGTTTTCAAAAAATTTTTTGCCAAGTACCACCTCAGAAAACACTTGGCTATCCAAGTACTACCTTAATGACTGTCATTTAAATACAGTAACATAGTTGGCCTAAATATTCACTAACAATAAGGAAAATCTTTTATTTAACAAACATATTCATTATTTTTGGTTACTGTAACATTACACACCTTTTAACAGTATAGAAAAATAAAACACTGCACTTTAATCAAGTAATTATTTGGTGTATCTCTAATTGGAGTACATGCCACAGTTTGGGAATCCCTGGCTTATTTGATATTTTTCAGCAACTACTAATATTTGTTCACTTCCTGTGTTTAACATGTACTAATGTATTTGTTAAATCTAAAGCATTAGTTGTTTGCATTATCATTTATTCATCATTTGGCTTTTTTACACATGTATGACAATTAATCATTTTACTTGAAACTTTGCCTGCGCAGTAGATGGCAACAATTAAAAATGTCACTTAATAAAATTGTTTTGAAACATGAACTAACCAGATTTGTATATCCTTGTTGAATCAATACACATTTCTTGTTAAATGTGCTGTGTAATATGATTAAGTCGCACGCTGTGTCGCCATAATTACGATTCCTTTTTCTCGTGAGAATGCTCACCCATCACGTATTAGCAAAGAGCTGGTTGTATTTGTGTGGGGCAGCAGCACTCAATTAAGCTGGTTAAATACGCACAAGGATACCTCAGCCAGCCAGAGTGGCTTTGGACTTGCATGTCTCCTAGCAACAGGTGTACCGATTATGATCTGCAGCTAGCCCCTGAGGAATGGCTAACACAGTCAGCCAGTTGGTCATTCTGTGCTTGTAATATTCTATTAAAAAGGATCAGATAATCAAGAATATTGGATCAGTTTAGTGACATTTTAGCCTTTAATAGCAGCACCAACAATCATTCCAGCACTGTAGTTGGAACTATTAATATTAGGTCAGTCGTTGAATTGGAATTGATACAGTACCATTGCTCAGAGAGCTGATCTCAAATCTAGTGTAAAAACACTAGTATTGCTTATGTTCGTCTTGCTACTCTCTGTACATAAAGACAGGAAAGGCTTGAAGTGTAATTGGTCGTCCTTCAGATAGCCTTTATGGTTATAGCTGACATAATCATTGAGTACAGCGTGACACGTGGCTTTTGCAGTAGGGTGCATCTCAGGGCATGTTGATGTGTAATTGCATTTACAGTGTATTCACGCATACTCAGCATTCGCGTACCCCAAAATTAGCAGATTTTTGTGGTCCAAATTGTTTTTCTTATTGTTATTATTTGCAGAAAACATGTTTCATTAACTTAAGATGTGATGATAATGCATAAAATGCACAGTATACCATAACACATCATTAGTGCAATAGTTAGAGGGGGTCCTAAAATAAATTCACATCCAAATCACGATTTGTATTTATTCCGATTCTAAATTGATTTACAATTTTTGAGATTCGGTTTAGAAAACACATATGATTTTTTAAGAATCAAACAAGCGGTAGAAAATGGATGGATGGAATTTATGGCTTAAAAACAATGTGATCTACTAGGACTGTGTACACTCTTGATTACAAGTGCAAAAGTGGCAAAGACTGCCTTATTTAAATGAGGTTCTTTAGTTTACCGGCATGATGTACCCATGAAAACACTAATTTCCCTCCACATTCATGTTATTATGCTCTCCAACCTGTGTGCAATGTTGAACAAGGACGATGGAGCAAAACTGAACTTTATCAACACGTTACACTCCTCTTCCTTCTTCCCCACCATCAATAGGTTCACTCGAGTCACAGATGCCTCAAAAACAATAATCGATAACAGTATTACTAACATTCGGAATACAAAGCTTGTGACAGGGGTGGTGCAATCCGATATCACAGACCACTTTCCCATAATACTATTCTTTGACTCTGGCAAAACTCCCCCCCCACCTCCTCCTAAAGGTAAAACCAAAATACTCAACAATACAACTCTTCAACATCTAAATAATAATCTGCTTGCCAGGCAATGGGACTCTGTGTTTGATTGCACCTGTCCCGACGCTGCATATGAAAATCTGATCAAAATAATTCAGGATGCTATTCAGGAAACAATCCCTGAAAAAACTATCAAAAATCATACCTCAGAAAAAAATCCCTGCATTAGAAGGGGGATCTTAAAGTCCATCAGACAAAAAAATAAACTCTACAGATGTTATATTTCGAACCCTACCACTGTCAACAAAGAAAAATACACAAATTATAGAAATAAATTAACTCATATTATTCTGAACTATTACAAGCATCGCAGGGGGATTGTAGGAGAACATGGAACGTGTTGAATACTGTTCTCAACAAGGGATATGAGGCCCCTGTTGTTCCTGATACAGGGTCAGATAGGGCTGATCTTGGCAATAGTTTTAATACCTTTTTTGCTTCCATTGGGGAAAACCTATCAAGTAAAATAAGTCAACCTCCAGGGTATTCCTTTAAAGAATGTTTATCAGGCAGCTACCTTAGTTCCTTTTTCATGCAGTCAACTGACATCAATGAGCTTTATACGATCATTATGGACCTAAAGTCATCACATACAGCTGGAGTGGACGGAATATGTAGCAAAATCTTGAAAGCCATAACAAATGTAATCACAAATCCTCTTTGTCACTGTATAAACCTGTCACTTAGTACTGGTATTGTACCCAAAATGTCCAAAGTGGCAAAAGTATTCCCAATTTTTAAATCAGGTGATAAAAATAATATGAACAATTATAGGCCAATTTCAATTTTACCAACATTTTCAAAAATATTTGAGAAAGTGGTCTATAACCGACTGAATGGCTTTTTAGAAAAACTAAATATCCTTGTCCCCTCCCAATATGGTTTTCGTAAAAAAAGCACCACCTCTATGGCTATACTCGACCTCTTGGAAAAGGTCAATGACAGTATTGAAGAAGGAAAATGTGGTATTGGCATTTTTTTGGATGTGTCCAAGGCCTTTGACACAATAGACTTTGAGATCTTATTGTAAAAGCTATATCACTATGGTGTCAGAGGGGTACCTCTCCATTGGTTCCGTTCTTACCTTTACGGAAGGCAACAATGTGTATCCGTCAACGATCACAACTCACCCTGTATGACCATAAATTATGGGGTTCCCCAGGGATCCATCTTGGGGCCTTTCCTTTTTATCCTATACATAAATGATTTCGTAAACTCCTCCGAAACTTTTCATAAAATAATTTTTGCTGATGATACAAATTTGTTTACCTCACACAGGAGCCTACACGATCTACAAGTAACTGTAAATTCAGAGCTTGTGAAAGTGGATTCCTGGTTCAAATGCCATAAGCTCTCACTTAATGTAAATAAAACAAATTGTATTCTATTTCGTTCTAATAAAAACCGGACAAATACTGAGCACTGCCATATCAACATCAATGGGCAGGAAATACAGAGAGTATAGTCCACAAAATGCCTGGGTGTCATCATTGACGAATACCTCAATTTCAAATGTCACATTAGCCATCTGTTGAACAAATTATCCAAATATGTTGGTCTGTTCTTTCACCTTCGTCATTATCTTCCTCTTTATGCACTACTTACCTTATACAAAACTCTCTTTGAACCACATCTAAACTACTGTAATATCATCTGGTGTAACACCTTCCCTACCTACCTTCACAAATTAGAATCCATGCAAAAGAAAATTATACGGGCCCTGTCATGGTCGGTCCAAGTTTAATGCCCCCACTCGTCATCTATTTCATACATATCTCTTAAGACTGGCAGAGTTCAATATTTATCAAAATTCTTGTTTAACCTATCAAGTCATTTACAGGCTGAATCTAAGGTTCTGTAGCTTGGTTCCTATCTACCATCCCCAGCATACCCACCACACTCGTAACTTAGATCTGATAACAGGTAAACATCGTCTACTGGCTTGTACCGCTCACAGGGTTGTATGCAGGGGACCAAAGATTTGGAACCAGCTTAATGAGAGCCTCAAGATGCTGTATCCATTCTCCAACTTCAAAAAGAAACTGAAAACTTACCTATTAACCACCTATCTCTAATGCCTCATGTGGGGTAGTCTACTGTTGGGTTTTGCATGGTTGTATGAATGTATGTATGTATGTATGTATGTGTATGCTTGCTTTGGTACTACTATCTTGTGTTTATTATATAGCGTTGTTGTTGTTTTGTTTTTGTTTTTGTTGTTGTGCTTGCTACCATGTTTCATCTTTCCATATATATACTGTCCTCTGGACCCCCTGTCAAAAGCTTCTTTTAGCTTATTTGGGGGACCCTTTCATGTACCAACATCTTTAAATGATGACATTTCACCACTACTGTAAATGTCATGTGGTATTGTGAATAAACTTGAAACTTAAACTTAAAACTAACTTAACAAGCAGCACACATCTATAACCTGTAGCAATTTTTCTGGAATATAAAATCGCAATCAAGTCTACATAAACTATTTTAAGCACGTTGTGACGGCGTGCTCTGCAGGTAGGCGGTGGACCATCAAAGCACCCAAACACATTCATGCATATGGAATAATCCATCCATCGATCCATCTTCTACCGCTTGTCCTTTTTGGGGTCGTGGGGGGTGCTTTGACAGCCCTAGTTTTGATACATGCAAACCTTCAGTATGATAGATTAGGCCTCAAGTTTATGAACAACAAAAGCACTTTGTAGCCTGCGGACACCCGCAAAGTTGAACTATTATGGTGTGCATGTCAACACAATTACTAGCACGCACCTCTATGTGGGTTGACGCTTCTACAAACCCCGTTTCCATATGAATTGGGAAATTGTGTTAGATGTAAATATAAATGGAATACAATTATTTGCAAATAATTTTCAACCCATATTCAGTTGAATATGCTACAAATACAACATATTTGATGTTAAAACTGATAAACTTTTTTTTTTTAAATAATCATTAACTTTGGAATTTAATGCCAGCAGCACGTGACAAAGAAGTTGGGAAAGATGGCAATAAATACCGACAAAGTTGAGGAATGCTTATCAAACACTTATTTGGAACATCCCACAGGTGTGCAGGCTAATTGGGAACAGGTGGGTGCCATGATTGGGTATAAAAGCAGCTTCCATGAAATTCTAAGTAATTCACAAACAAAGATGGGGCGAGGGTCACCAATTTGTAAGCAAATTGTAGAACAGTTTTAGAACAACATTTCTCAACAAGCTATTGCAAGGAATTTAGGGATTTTACCATCTACGGTCCGTAAAATTATCAAAAGGTTCAGACAATCTGGAGAAATCTCTGCACGTAAGCGATGATATTACGGACCTTTGATACCTCAGGCGGTACTGCATCAAAAACCGACATCAGTGTGTAAAGGATATCACCACGTGGGCTCAGGAACACTTCATAAAACCCCTGTACCTAACTACAGTTGGTCGCTACATCTGTAAGTGCAAGTTAAAACTCTACTATGCAAAGCGAAAGCCATTTATCAACAACACCCAGAAACGCCGCCGGCTTCGCTGGGCCCGAGCTCATCTAAGATGGACTGATCCAAAGTGGAAAAGTGTTCTGTGGTCTGACGAGTATACATTTCAAATTATATTTGGAAACTGTGGACATGGTGTCCTCCGGAACAAAGAGGAAAATAACCATCCGGATTGGTATAGGCGCAAAGTTCAAAAGCCAGCATCTGTGATGGTATGGGGGTGTATTAGTGCCCAAGGCATGGGTAACTTACACATCTGTGAAGGCACCATTAATGCTGAATGGTCCATAAAGCTTTTGGAGCAACATATGTTGTCATCCAAGCAACGTTATCATGGACGCCTCTGCTTATTTAAGCAAAACAATGCCAAGCCACGTGTTACAACAGCGTGGCTTCGTAGTAAAACAGTGCGGGTACTTTCCTGGCCCGCCTGCAGTCCAGACATGTCTCCCATCGAAAATGTGTGGCGCATTATGAAGTGTAAAATACGACAGCGGAGACCCGGGACGGTTGAACAACTTAAGCTGTACATCAAGCAAGAATGGTAAAGAATTCCACTTACCCAAAGCTTCAACAATTAGTTTCCTCAGTTCCCAAACATTTATTGGGAGATGTTAAAAGAAAATGTGATGTAACACAGTGGTGAACATGCCCTTTCCCAACTACTTAGGCGCGTGTTGCAGCCATGAAATTCTAAGTTAAGAATTATTTGAAAAAAGAAAAAAGTTTATGAGTTTGAACATCAAATATGTTGTCTTTGTAGAGCATTCAAGTGAATATGGGTTGAAAAGGATTTGCAAATCATTATCCATCCATCCATTTTCTACCGCTTATTCCCTTTGGGGTTGCGGGGGGCGCTGGTGCCTATCTCAGCTACAGACCTGTTTTTATTTACCTCTAACACAATTTCCCAACTCATATGGAAACGGGGTTTGTACTAACATGGTTGTATGTCCATTGCCTGGATCTGAATTGTGATATAACATTTTAAGGTTATTGCTATGCAAATGCATGACCCAAAGGGTCCACCAAATGTTATCGCGCATGGTGCTATATAATATGTACACGGAAATATTTATGTAATCTGCTACTTAAACAGAAAACAAACAGCATTGTACCGTATGTAGGAGATAAACAAACACTACCCCGCAGTCCCTTTCCTCAGTCCTCCTTGTTTTTCTGTTGATACAGCAACTCAGCGGCACACAGCATAGCCACAAAAGGAAGTCACGGCCATGCCCATATGGCATCCGTGACGTCATCGAGTGACATCACACCACTAGAGTCAAGGCCCACGGGGAACATAGTGAAGAGGGCTCTGAGGACTGAGTATCTGTAACAGAAGGCTGCTGCTGCTGGGGTACTACAGTTTTGTGTAAAATATGATGACTACACATTATGCAAAGCAGAAAACCCCACAAAACAGCTGCTACATACTCGCCATGAAACAACATTGTACTCTGACTACTAATTGGTAGGAAAATGTTCTCTATTGTGGCATCCTCCTACCACTATTCAAACCTCCATGGAGTATTATTTCTACTATCAATTATTTCCTATTATTAAATTTTATGCGGCTGAATAATTGTAATCAGATTTTGCTGGCACAAGTGTTATTGCCTCCAGGGGAATAGCTCTCTGCGGAGAGTGCACCTGGGAAACATGATATGCGAAAGCTTGTTTACGGTTGCAAGTGTTTTGACCCCATAACGGACAGTGTATGATGGGTCAAGAGAACAAAAAGTTGCTTACACCTTTAAAGCATTGATTTTACCATTGGTCTTTCCTTATACTGTATCAAACACAATATGTAGTGTGTGCAAACATTAATGTAAACGCACAGTGGACAGGTGTATTTTGTTTTTGGAATAACAAGAACGATGTCACAAGGTAAATAGTCCTACAGTGCATTAGGGGGACGACTGAGGTGTTTAGTAAACAATGTTAAATTTGCAGGACAAGAGCTGATACTAAAAACATAGCATGGTGTAAACCCAATGTATATTTTAGGGCCTGATCTACAAAACATTTGCGTGTATCAAAGAGGCCATATTACGATTTCCTTGTGGTTTACATAACATAAAATGGTGGTTCTTTGGGCAAAAATTGCAAAGCTTATGTTTTACAAACAGTCTTCAAGACGCTTTCTGACCATCTCTTCAGGATACGTCATTTTGTGGGCGGTCTTATTTATGGGATGAATGTCCAAATACAAACCCCGTTTCCATAAGAGTTGGGGAATTGTGTTAAATGTAAATATAAACGGAATACAATCATTTGTAAATCATTTTCAACCCATATTCAGTTGAACATGCTACAAAGACAACATATTTGATGTTTAAACTGATAAACTTTTTTTTTGCAAATAATCATTAACTTTAGAATTTGATGCCAGCAACATGTGACAAAGAAGTCGGGAAAGGTGGCAATAAATACTGATAAAGTTGAGGAATGCTCATCAAACACTTATATGGAACATCCCACAGGTGTGCAGGCTAATTGGGAACAGTTGGGGGCCATGATTGTGTATGAAAGCAGCTTCCATGAAATGCTAAGTAATTCACAAACAAAGATGGGGCGAGGGTCACCAATTTGTAAGCAAATTGTAGAACAGTTTTAGAACAACATTTCTCGGAATTTAGGAATTTTGCCATCAACAGTGCGTAAAATCATCAAAAAGTTCAGAGAATCTGGAGAAATCCCTGCACGTAAGCGATGATATTACAGACTTTTGATCCCTCAGGCGGTACTGCATGAAAAACCGACATCAGTGTGTAAAGGATATCACCATATGGGCTCAGGAACACTTCACAAAACCACTGTCAATAACTACAGTTGGTCGTTACATCTGTAAGTGCAAGCTAAAACTCTACAATGCAAAGCTAAACCCATTTATCAACAATATCCTGAAACGCCGCCGGCTTGGCTGGGCCCGAGCTCACTTAAGATGGACTGATGCAAAGTGGAAAGGTGTTCTGTGGTCTGATGAGTCCACATTTCAAATTATTTTTGGAAAAACAGAGGACTTGGTGTCCTCCAGAACAAGTAAGAAAATAACCGTTCGGATTGGTATAGGCGCAAAGTTAAGAAGCCAGCATCTGTGATGGTATGGGGTGTATTATTGCCCAAGGCATGGGTAACTTACACATCCGTGAAGGCACCATTAATGCTGAAAGGTCCATACAGGTTTTGGAGCAACATATGTTGTCATCCAAGCAACGTTATCTTGGACACCCGTGCTTATTTCAGCAAGACAAGTGTTACAACAGCGTGGCTTTGTAAAAAAAGAGTGTGGGTACTTTCCTGGCCCGCCTGCAGTCCAGACCTGTCTCCCATCGAAAATGTGTGGCACATTATGAAGCGTAAAATACGACAGTGGAGACCGACAGTTGAACGACTGAAGCTCTACATAAAACAAGAATGGGAAAATATTCAACTTTCAAAGCTTCAAGAATTAGTTTCCTCAGTTCCCAAATGTTTATTGAATTATTGAGTACAAGAAAAGGAGATGTAACACAGTGGTAAACATGCCCTTTCTCAACTACATTGTCACATGTTGCAGTCATGACATTATAAGTTAATTATTATTTGAAAAAAAAAAAATTATGAGTTCAAACATCAAATATCTTGTCTTTGTAGTGCATTCAACTGAGTATGGGTTGAAAAGGATTTGCAAATCATTGTAATCCGTTTATATTTACATCTAGCACAATTTCCCAAATTATATGGAAACAGGGTTTGTACGAGCCAGTCTGCCCCACAACAAAAGGATAGAGAAAAAGAAGGAACTTACTGACTACAATGCCGGACTTCAAGTGCGGATTCTCATAAAGCTCTTTGGGTAAATCCCAACCACATATGGAGAAATCCATTGATGTCACAAATTGCTCAAATTCCAAATGGCTCGTTTGGAGAAAATATAAAGGAAGGCAACATTGTTTTATAAATATCTTAGAAATGCCAATGGTGTGGTTTAAAAATATGGGGACTTATGCATTACCCAAATAAACAAAAACATCTACCATACCATAGAAAAGAAACACATGCAAACTTACAGGCACAGCTGATCTACCAAATTTGTGTGCAGAGGATTACGTCTCTTAAGTGAGCCAAATATGGAGGGCAATCCATTTAGCGTGTCTGTCTTCATGAATATACAGACTGTATACTGATCATCAGAACGCTTACAATACTGGGAGGAAAAATGCAAATTAAATTATGTTGCACACCCAGTGTGATTTTTTTAACATTAAAACTCAACTGCGGGAGCAGTTTTGCGTCTTTATTAATTTTAATTTGTAACATTTAGACAGGACGTGCAAACTGTCAGTTCTGCAAAAATAGCTGTGAGAAAGGAGTGAATTGTGCTCCAGCTCCTTCCCACGTATGCTTGTCCATAAATATATATATTAGACATATCGTCTAGTCGGTAATGTAATTTTGAAATTTTATAGCTGCTGGTTGACTTAAGGGGCTGATTAAAACAAATTAAATTGATGCGTTTTTGTGTTTGCCAACTCTATTTCTAAATGACATTTGTCTTTACAAGCTTAAACTGTATATGAAAAAAACTTATTTTAATATGTATTTTCTTGTGTCTGGAGCGTACACTCTCCGTTAGTGCCAGCATCTCCTAGGGAACACCATCAGCGCGCTAAAAAAGTGGGTTCCATTGATGATCGCACTGAAGGACTGCTTCTAAAATGTCCAGAAAGAGAAGTATATGTCTGCTGCATATTTCAAAATAGAAAAACACCACAGGTAAAGAGCATGATAACGTGAATATGCAGGAAAAGAGTATCTACTTGGTGAAAGCCGCATAGTACACGCAAAAACTTCATTTTAATAACGCGGTCTGCACCAGTTATCAATTGCACGCTCAGTCTTAGTAGATCACACGCAACACACCCACTAATAGTACACACAATTTTATAGTTTGGATTTGTAGATCAGGCCCAAAATGTTAGTTGGATGCAACAAAGAAATGCAGAATAAATATTGTTTTGCTGCTAGCCTCCTGCTAATTATTAATGATAACAGCCATCCTGAATTATATACAATAACAGTGAAATGTTGCATAAGGAAGTATCTCTTAACATTTGACTGGTATTGTTAAAAAAGAAAGACTAAATAATCCATAAAGTTAAAACCGACATTATGTCCACTCAACATCCATGTAAATATAATGAACATTCTTGCATCAGTTAAACGAAAGCCCCCACCTTGAAAAATAACGTGACAAAATAAAACATTTCAAAGTGTATACCTACTTAAATAAAGTGATGGCATATGTGTATACAGTATGTGTACTGGTCAGTGGCGGACAAGGAAGAAAGTGGAATAGCTCCAGTGTGAGTGCACCTCAGCCCAGTGAGTAGCAAACATTTTAAATGGAGGCAGTGTTCAAACAATTTTGCGAGGAAACCCCTAAAATACCCAAACTAAGTCCTCTCAGGATAAAGAATGAGGACAAGTGTAGCGAAGCTTGCTTGGCCGCTAAATTATGCAGTCACATATGTCAGGATAGAATCTTGGTCACGCTGAGGTTGAAATGGTTAATAATTGGCCTAAAGGGGGGCTTGCTTGACTAAATGTGTGAGAACTGAAGGCTTCATTACGCCACAGCGTCACTTATAGCTACAGCGGCTATCTCTAAACCCTCCGGCGTAGCTTAACGTGCACCTCTTAAAATCGAAAGTAACTTTTTTTTTTTGATGCAGCCTTTACCTCGCCTACTGCCCGAATGCAGCTGAAATAGGCTCCACCACTCCCCCCCACCCCCCGCAGCCCCGTAAGGTATAAACGGTAGAATATGGATAGATTGATGGAATATGTAGCCTTTTCTGTCCCTCCTATAAAAGCATTATGTTTAAACAACTCCTCCGGTTTCGAAGAAACATGGAGACGAAAAGTGAGTTACTTCCAGCTGCAACAACAATCTAGATTTCGTTTCAAACGCCATTGATGATTAGTACTTCACAGGAAGCTAACTAGATAACCAGCAAGAGTTGTGGTTCAGGAAAACACTGCTCCTAGTATTTTGGCAGATAATCGCAAGTCATGTGCGCAGCCCCCACAACCCCACCCTACAACAGTTTGGTCTTTTTTTTAATTAATTCTATGCCAATAGCCTTGAAAGCTTTTCCTCCATTACTTTGAAACTATTGTATCTTTACGTGTGTGTGTGTTTGTTTTTGGAATTTCAGTATCGGCAATTTTCTTAAAATCGTCATTGCCGATTAATGCCTTCCAATGTGAATTCCAAACGTTGTTCCCCTCTGGCTGATAATGTATTTATTATTTTAGCTAATTGTGTGTCTCCTTACACAGTGTAGAGTCGCTCCCCTAAGTTAATAACAATCACCTCTATTACAGCAAATACATTTCATTTCTTTGTGTCTTAAGTATCATTATCAATAATCATTATCAAACATAACGACAAGGCTGAACATGTTACACATCGACAGCGAGCTGGAGCAGGCATGCTAATAGCTTAGCTCACCACTAAACTGGACAGAAACAACAGACGAAATAAGAGCTTAGTAAACTTTAAAAAGTCTAGATGGAACTACGTTACAGCAGAATGTAAGAAGATGATAACAGGAAATTAACAAGTCGATTACTAAGAGTCCAGAGCAAACATGGGCAACTTACAGCCCCGTTAAGTTTTTCAACCTGGCCCACCGGACGTCTCCAATTTAGTTTTCAAATCTTTACCATCGAAACTGGATCCACCGATACGATGTGCAGTGCATTTTTCAAATTACCTTTAGTCTTGAACTATATAGAGTATTCTAATGGTAGGAATGTGCCCTTTTGAGTGATATACGAGTTATTACAATAATCTACGTCACAGTAGCCCCAAGCAGACGAGGCACAACGTAGAGTGGGCAGGGTTTGTTTACAGAAGCCTGAGAAGCCTTAGACGTGAATTTCAGGGATGTCACATTGTGTGTGTGTGTGTGTGTGTGTGTATATATATATATATATATATATATATATATATATATATATATATATACAGTATGTACACACACCAGCCCCCTGATGCATTTTAGTGTACCAGCAAAAAAATGTAATATGGTGGATCAATCCATATCTTGGTAATGTCGACACCTAAGGTAATGTGAGTATATGATGGATTCTAGAGTGATCCGAAAAATATTTGTATTTGCTCAAAATAATTTTTTTGTTTTTAATGTTACAAATTTATGAGATTATGTCTCTGGACACAGGTGGGTTTGAGGGCAAAAAGGATAGATAGTAGTTTTTTGATTTTGTTAAGTTATTGTGTACTATTGACTTTGTACAGCACTCCCAATAAATAAATGTACAATTTTACAGTTGATATTGGTTTATCTCACTTAAAGAATGATCGGTGTAAGAATCGGAAGCATTAATCCCTGATCGGAATCAGATCTAGTTTGTGTATGTGGCTTATCATGGCCTTGTTTTATAAAAGGGTAATATAAATAAAGTGAAGACGGATACTCCAATAATCAACAGCTGCAGCTCTCAAGCCAACAGCGACTACTTTGGGATAAATGATGACCCAGAACTTTATCACTCAAATGGAGAGGATCTTTTTGATCCTAAATATACGAAAGATGAGATACAAATTTTAGAAGCTGAGTGCTTAGCAGTTCCAGCTCTAGTGAAACATCAAAATCGGAAGCGTAAATCCCAGACCAGAACATCTATAGTGTGTGTATGTGTCTTATGGTAGGTGGAGGTGGGTCATCACGGTTTTGTTTTTAAGTCTATATAGCACTTTGTCTTCCATCCATCTATCCATTTTCTACCGCTTATTCCCTTTGCGGTCACGGGGGGCGCTGGTGCCTATCTCAGCTACAATCGGGCGGAAGGCGGCGTACACCCTGTACAAGTCGGCACTTTGTCTTGTATTTATTTTATGTAGGAAAAGTGTGTTATAAATTAAGTTAGATTTGACTTGATTTCAGATCTACATAATACACAAGCACCCAAATTTTACACTTTTAAGGATTTTGCCGTACAGATCATTAAGATACCATTGCCATTTTCCTTACAGTGGCACCTCTGAGCCTGACACAATGAAACCACACTATGTTTCAAATGCGGAAGGAAATTCCTCAAAAGTGAAGAAACTGTCTCATTCTCAGTAAGCGGTTGCTAAATTCAGCAACTAATTTTGGCTCAGTCTATTTCACTTTTTTGGTGTACAACTCAAGTACAGCAGGGTGAGATAGTCAGTGTCAAAGTCAGTCTAAGAGGTAACTGAACAAAATGTACTTGATGTAACTGTATAATTAAGACATATTGCTTGTACTGTATTTGGTTAATGACATATACAAAGGTACCTTGACAATGGGGTGGCCACTCGAAGCTGCTTTGATGGCTCCTCTACTGCCCTCGGTCTCGTAGTGCGCTCGGTGGTGGGCTTTGGGTTGGACCTCTATCTTCAGCTCATACTGGCCAAACTGACTTGTCAGGGGCCAGTCTAGGGGGGGAAGTGAGGATGTTCTAAGGAGAAAAACACAATCCTTATTATTACCTAAACTACAAGAGCACTGATTAGAACTCGGACTCCGTCCAAGACCGAACTTCTAATGAAAGCAAAAAAGAGACAATGATAGAGGGTTTGTCTGGATCATGAAAGACGGTGTAGGATGGGCAGTGGACTGGGTTGGACAAAAACTAAGTTATTCAAACAATAAAAAAAAAGGTTTTAAATGACCTATTTCTTGATCGGCATTCGGCACTATTCACAACATTTCATAGAGACTAATTTTTTTTGGTTTGTTTTTTTAAATTCCCTTTACTGCGATGACGCACACAGAAGCACATCACTGACCTAGCTGCACAGAACAAAATGGCTTTATTTGACAATTGTGTTTTATCAAACTATTTGGTTTATTAAACAGCTGTTTACTTATTGTTAAATCATTTCCTGTACCGCTTTTATGGTGACAACCGTTGATTTGAATAGATTACAATTATTTTCCATTATTGACATACCTTTAAATATATTGATTTGATTACCATTTTGAATATCTATCAAACACCAGCATCCCTCAATGGATTGTATTCGGGTTGCCAAATAAATAATATACATTTGGGCAACAATATAGCTTTTAATAATATAGTTATATCATTACAATGCAGGTTGATAATATATTCTAGTCATATCCTGCAAATTTGGCAGCGCAATGTGGCATTCTTGCAAGCGGCTAATGTCCCGCCAGAGAGCAAGTGTTTCTTAGTTGTATCATCCCTATAGGACAAGGAATAGCTACACTACACACAGAAGGAAGATATGCTAACCGCAAGCTAAAGCTCTCAAATGTAAAAAAAAAAGTGGGTGGATCAATACAAATATCGACACTGCGATACCAAGTATTATACTATCAGGTCAATACCACAGGGACTAGATTGATATTTTTTACCATGAAATGTATTTTTTTTTTTTTTGTTTGTTTACAAAGTCAGAAAAAAGGTCCCTCGACACAAGAGGATTTAAATCATAGCCAATAGTTACAAATAATTCAAACATTTTATATGTATTGTTACACCGCCATGTTTTTGTCAGATTATAATTGTGATCAAATATTTAATTATTTAATGATTTTGAATATTTGACGTATCTGTATCAGGATTAGTATGACCAATTCAGTCCAAGTACCTACTTGTCAATAGATAAATACACACATTTGTAGAATCGCCCAAAACAAATGTAAAATATCCCAGCAAAATAATAATAAGCTCTTATTACAGAAGTGCAGACAGAACCATGTCACAACAGAAAACAACCCAATATTAACAGTAAATAAATGAAAAAGTAGAATGATAGTTTTGAGAAAATAATTCAATACAGCACACAAATTGGGAACCTTTGTTTTGATTTGAAATTAGAAAAGGTTCTATTATAATTTACATACCAAATAAAATATTGGGATATGTATTGTGCTGCAATATATATTGCAATATAAATTTTAGGCCATGTCGCCCATCCCTAGAATGTGTTACTTTGTCTTTTTAAACAACCGGTATTTGCTGCTCCCAGACAATAAGCAGTAACAGCAGCATAGTGTCTGACTGCTTGTTGTGCAACATGTGTCGTGTGCCACACTAACTGGCATTGTGTGTTTTTCCCTCTCCCCTCCCCCCACTCCTTTTTTTAATCTGTGTCACCACAATCATATTTGAACAGCTGCACTTGAAAATAAAATGTCCTCCTCAACCGGAGGACTGAGCCTCTCCATTCAAGTGCATGAAATCATTTAATCGCCAAAACATCTTGTAATTATAGTCATGAATCACGTATATCAAATAAGCCAAAGACTGTTATTGATTGTTAAAATTTTGAGGGTCAACCCATGTGCAAAGTCGATTATAGAAGGTTTTGTCAACTACAGATGCAGTCAGTAGCACAAAGCAAGGTAAAGACGGGAATGTGATGATATCTAAATATAGTAAGGCTGTCCATGCGGCGTTCAGGGTGGTGGATGGGTCAGATAAACACCCGACTTACCAAGGAAGACAAACAGTTGCTTCTTCTGTGTCCATTTTTTAAGAGTCTATTTTGTCTTTTTGTACTGCTTTTCATGACCGTCCTGTCAGGTAGCACGCACATCACAGTGGTAGTAGTGCTTTCTTAACCTTTCCTGACAGGATCCGTGATATAACCACCTCGGGAAGTGTCGCTACTAGGGTAACATGAGCGGGGAAGGACAGATGAAACGTGAGTCGAGAGAAGTGCGGTGGCCTATGGCTTGTCTTAGCATAACCTTTCTCAAATGTCCAAGTCTGGCAGTAGAGGCTGATGGTTCACCAAACACTAATATTGATTCAACTACTCTAGCTATGGCACGCTAGGTCTATGTTGTCAATTTTTTAGTTCAAGGTTGCTTACTAAGAAGATTTGAAAGGACTAAATTTGTCACAATAGGCCCTTTTCCACCGCAGGAAATTTTTCAGGAACTTTCCCACCTACCCAGATAAATAAAGTTCCTCCTGTGTTTCTACCAAAAATTACACGGATAGATTTAGTTCTTTAGGAACCATTCTGAGTAGACGATACACGATACATCGCGGGTTTGTCTCTGTACGATATAGAAAATGACTATATCGTAATATTCCAGTGAGTATACTCACGCAGTTGCTTTTAGCTGCGGGCATTACACTGCAGGCTCTTCTTGCTCTTTCCTGTGTCTCCTTCTCACAGACAAGCAGGCGCACATTCTTGCACACGTCACATACTGTCATGTCATACGTCACATACGTGTACGCCCTCACGGAGCAGAGAGGTAGCAGAATGGGTAACGTTAGCTGTAGTGCTAGCAGAGCCGTACGAGTGGTAATATAAGAGAAAGAAGGTGCGAATGAAGGAAGAATTAATTACCAAATAAAACTGCTGAGGGCCCATCGTCTGGCTGTGATTTGGCTTCAAGTGGGTATATGTTGAACAGACAACCGTAATTTGTCAAGTGTGGGCCATAAGCGTTGCTATAAAAAGTAACATCACTGCTAATATGTAGCATCATTTGAAAAGCCACCTGCTAGAGAATGAAGAGAATTTTATAACGTTCGTCGTAACCTACCACATAGTGAAGGACAAATACTATTTGATTTCCTAATATGCAGCTCATTTATATTTGACACTTCAATTGTCTCTGACTATCTTGCACTTTCTGTTTTGGAAATGACATGAACGTTTGTGCCACTGCTTAATAACTGTTTAATAAATACAGTTTTGGTCAATTGAATTAGTTGTGATTTTCTTTTCTGCATGAAAGTTTAAAAGTAGCATATATTATTGCAGTATGAACAAGAATGTTTTAATTTAGACACGTAGAATCATACTGCTGTGATTATATGTATCAAGTGTTAATTCAAGGCCAAGGCAAACTATCGAGATATATTGTATATCGCGATATGGCCTAAAAATATCGAGATATTAAAAAAAGGCTATATCGCCCAGCCCTAATTCCGGGTTTCTCCTAGCTCGGTGGGACTTTTCCATGCAACCAGGAATGTTTCGGGGGCGACCTGTACTGTCGAACGCTGATTGGTTGAACACAGTTGGGGGCGATGCTAAAACGTATTTTTCAAACACACAACCGCCAGTGGAATATATATTTCTATTACAACAAACTTGACAGCAGAGAGAAAGAAAACCAAAGGAGCTTTCGAAATGGAGGATCTTTTGTGGGGAATCTTTGTGCTGAAGAAAGTTTATCTGGTATCTTATACTATTTTTTAGTTGTTTCACTCTTTAGACTATGTGCAGTTTATTGTTGTTTATTAGTTTTTACAAACTTCATTTTAATACGCGAAGCTACGAGAAGTGGACATGAACCATGAATTACCACAAATTGATTAACGTGGACCCCGACTTAAACAAGTTGAAAAACTTATTTGGGTGTTACCATTTAGTGGTCAATTGTACGGAATATGTACTGAACTGTGCAATCTACTAATAAAAGTTTCAATCAATCAATCAAAGACAGACTCTTTAAAACGTATCAACATAAAGGACCCTGTAGTGACAATATTTATTTTATGATTGATATGAATATTACATGCATTAAACACCCTTGACACACGGCACACAGCTTTCACACACACACTTGTGACCACTTCCTATTATAACACTTCATACATGGTAAAACAGACATCATTTTAATATACAACTTCAATGGGTACTCTGATGAATAAATTAATTTACGATTAGGGCTGCAGCGATCAAATTCTATTTATTAGGAAAAAAATAAAATTTGTATTTTGTTCAATCATCAATTCCTTGTTGAATAAAAATTCGAACCACAGGGAGGGCCCTGAATTCAAACTACACCGACATAGTTTCCACACTAAAATAAAGCGCACATGAGAGTGTATAGAAATAAAAACATGTATTTTATGTTTGTTTGTTTTGTATCAATGCACAGATGTTTAAAGTTAACTTTCAATGTTGATGATATGCATTTATGAAGAAGAAGAATTACAACTGAATAAAAATGGCTGACTGCTCAAAGCTCTTTGGGTAAACCTCAACCATGCATGTATGGTGATATCGGCTGACGTAACTATGGCAAAGTACGCCACAGTCGTCTGAAATTCCTAAATGTTTGTTTGAAAAGAGGCAAAGATGTTTTTTTATTAATATCTCCAACACACGCCAGTGGTTTGGATTTAAATTTGGGGGACTTACACAGATCCCAAATACATAAAAACAGGTGCCAACAGGTTATAAACGTTGGTTTTACATGATAGGACCCCTTTACAGATTTTCACACCTCATTACAAATACTTTTTTCGAAAAATATATCAATAAATGTTCTTAATAGTCAATCAGGGAGGTTTAGTAAAATTGACCAACCAGGAAATCTTCTGAAGACTAAACCAACCCATTTAACATCTGACCCAGCTTTTTTTGGTTCGTGTCACAATATCGTGAATCTTGTCTATTGCCATTATGTATACAGGCAATAGAAGGATGAGAAGACCAACAAATTGAGTCAACTTCTGGCTGTTTTATATACAGTATATAGTAAAATGGATATGTTTTAGTTCTATACATTTGTTAACATTAGCAAAACTATGAGGGGTATGGGTGAGGCTTTGGCCCTATGTACTGCTTATCTGGTGCACACATTAAATAACTAACTTTAGCAGACTTCTCGACTTACAATTTATTTTGTCTTTTTGGTAGATATAAGCCTTTGCACACAGATAATACAGTGTCTCTGAGATTTACAGTCCATATGGAAAGTATTCACAGCGCTTCACTTTTTCTACATTTTGTTGTTACAGCCTTATTCCAAACAAGGGGCTATTTTCTGTAAAATGTTTGTCCTCAAAATTCTACAGAAAATACCCCATAATGACAATATGAAAACTTTTTTATTTTTATTTTGCAAATGTATTAAAATTTCAAAAAACAAATAACCACAAAGACATAAATATTCACAGCCTGTGCTCAATACTTTGTTGATGCAGTTTTGGCTGCAATTATAGCCTCAAGTCTTTTTGCATACGGTGCCACAAGCTTGGGCAGTTTTGCCCATTTCTATTTGCAGCTCCTCTCAAGCACTATCAAATTGGATGGTAGGCCTTGGTTTTCATCTAGGATGTCTGTACATTGCTGTATTCACCTTACTCTAGTCAGGGAGGTGACCAAAAACCTGCTGGTCACTTTGCCAGAGCTACAACATGCCTCTGTGGAGAGGAAAAACTTACAGAAAGACAACCATCTCTGCAACAATCCACTAATCAGGCCTGTATGGTAGAGTGGCCAGACGGAAGCCATTCCCTCGTAAAAGTTTTTCAAAATGCACCTGAAAGACTCTCAGACCATGAGAAACAAAATTATTTGGTCTATGTTGTGAAAGCCAGAGATCATGGTTGGACGAAACCAGGTACCACTCATTACCAGGCCAATACCATCAAAACAGTAATGCATGGTGGTGGCAGCACCATGCTGTGGGGATGTTTTTCAATGAGAGGAATTGGAGACTAGTCAGGGTAGAGGTAAAGATGAATGCAGCAATGTACAAAAATATCCTGGAAAAAAAACAAATGTTCCCACCCAACTAAAATGTAAGAGGTGCTGCAAAGAGGAATGGGCAAAACTGCCCAAAGATAGGTTTGCCAAGCTTGTGGGATCGTATTCAAAAACATTTGAGGCCGTGCATCCACAAAGTTTTGAGCAAATGCTTACGTATATGTAAATTAAGTTTTATTATTTTTAATAAATTTGCTGCATTTTAGACAAAAAACTCTCTCATATTGTCATTAATACCCTGCCTTCCACCGGAGTGCAGATGGGATAGGCTCAAGCACCCCCCGCGACCCTGAGAGGGACAAGCGATAGAAAATGGATAGATGGATGGATGGATGAGGTATTGTCAGTAGAATTTTGAGGACAAAAATTAGGTTATTCCATTTTGGGATAAACATAACATAACAGCAAGTACAAAAAGTGAAGCGTTGTAAATACTTTCCGGATGCACTGTATACCGCTCACACATGGCTCAAAGTTCCATTATTATTGAACATTGGATAAAGTGTTGTATTCAAAGCCCATCTATTCAAACAATGTACGTTTTGATACTATTTTACTGCACCGTTATTTATCTTCAAGATCAGAACTTTCAATCTTTACAGCATCTAGCAAACATCATAAAATAATTTGTCCAAGTCCTTATTATACCTTTGAACTAATACTGTATTTGCCTTTCAAATATTGCCAAGTAGTGATAGAAGTCATAATAACAAAAGATAAGTTACCCGTTTATGCTCCAACCAGCACATCAGTAATATTCCATTAATTATTATTTTCTCTAAGTTTCGTCTCCTACTAGAAATAATGTACTGTACCATTCCAGGTTCAAACTCTCACTACCATGTCCCACTGTATCTACTTTCTTGGGGGTGGGAATCGTATCGAAACACAAGATACAATATTATTTTAATTATTGTAATATTTTGTCAACAGTTAAAATGTTACAATAAACAATACAGTGGTACCTCTGCTAATGAGTGCACAGCTAACATGTTTTGTTTTGATACAAGCTGTCTCTCGGCTCATTGTTATGTTTTAGGTGGTGAGTATGAATTCAGGTTACAGGTCTTCCCACCACTAGTTGGCGTCGCGAATGTAACAGTGAACCCCGTGAGATCTGCCCAAAACATCTGGTGTTAAACTCAATAGCTCGTTAGCTAGAATCTATAGGAAGAAGACATTTTGTTTTTCTCACAATGTGGATGAATAAAAAGAAGTGTAAAGGACAGTGAAGCGAAGAAGAAGTCGATGATTAATCATTTAAGTAAAGAAGGTAATAAAAAAAAGGTTTTTGGTCTGAACTCGGGCCGAAAACAGGGTACATTAAGGGCTGGACAAGTCGTCACCTCATAAACTGTCACCCAGAAACAATATTTCAAGCCAGCGCAGCTAAACATCAATTTTACAATTATAAAAAGTTAAATTGTTAGTTAACTCTTCTGAGAAACAGCATTTTTCAGACTGACATAAAAACAAATGTCCACAGTAGAGAACACAGCTTCTCATAAAGTAAACTTTTAAAGACACAAAAGTGAATGAACATTATTGTTTTACACTTGTTACACACAATGTTTACATTGTCACTTTCAGACACTCAACTGTGTTTAAAAAATATACTGTATTTCCTTGAATTGCCGCAGGGCATATAGTATGCGCCTGCCTTGAATTACTGCCGGGTAAAACTCGCTTCCCAAAATAAATAGCGCATGCTTAGTATTATCGCCTGGTCAAACTCGTGACGTCACGAGTGACACTTCCCCTGTCATCATTTTCAAAATGGAGGAGGCTGATTTCAATACCGGTAATTTGAAATCGCATGAAGAGAAGAAGATTAAGAGCTATTCAGTAGGATTTACGGTCCAAGCTTACATCACACTCAAATTTTTACTGCATACCTTTGGTAAGTGCCGCAGTGAGAAGAGGTTTTAAAATAATTAGCGCATGCTTACTTTTGACGCATGCCTTTGGTAAGCGCAGGAATGAGAAGAGGTTTGAAATTAATTAGCGCCCCGGCGGCAATTCAAGGAAATACGGTATATTTTCTTGAAACAGTGTATGTCCCTGCACTATTATTTGTACATTAAATACATGTTTGTAGTAATAGATATGATTAGAACAATTATAGCAAGTGTGTTCATCCTAAACATTCCTGCCACTTCATGTTCCACACTACAACATTTTAACCAAGTCTTTTGGTCATAACATACCGTGGCCTTAATACAGTGATATCGTACCGTGAGAGTTTAATACAGATACATCCCTACTGTATGTTGAAAGATAACAATCTACAGTACATCCTAACATTACTGATCATTGAAAATTAAATATGTACAGTAGATTATGTTGAAAAGTCAACATCGGCATGAAGTGCCTTTCTTTATACTTGGTATCGATAATATTGTTATTTGATGCTGTATTCTAAGAGACTGCAATATCTTTTTTTTTCGTCCACCCCTACTGTTTATAACATTGATTGATTGAAACTTGTATCAGTAGATTGCACAGTACAGTACATATTCCATACATATGACCACTAAATGGTAACACCCGAATAAGTTTTTAAACTTGTTTAAGTCGGGGTCCACGTTAATCAATTCATGGTCAAATCTGCATGAATGCCCTGCTTTACTTGACTTCCTTGATTTTAACTGCAGCACTTTAATGTATTCTACATTATGTTACCTGAATATAGGCGTATGTCCAGGCTTGGGTTTATTCCATGAAAAATGTGAGGGCACCGAGAGAAACTGCTCCCCAAGCCCGTCCTTTTTCAGGCTGTGCAGGGCCTCTTCTGAGGGGGAGTCTAGATTTGGAGACATATTTCCTTGGTCATCCATCCCCAGTTCTCCTTTTGCTGTCTGCATGGCTGTTCTGTCCTGTGAGGTCTTTCTTGTCTTTAGTGGGATGTCGGCCTCAGATTGACAGCACTGGAAAGGCGACATGCCTACAGATGGACTGCCCGCCCAGGTGTCCTCTGTCACGCTGCCCCTAGGGGAAGGTCCTGGCGTGGGTGAAGGTGAGTGATGTGGAGACACCGAGCCAGGGAAACAGATGTCCGCGCTGGAGTGGCGCCTCTTCCCGCAGGGTGAGGTGGGACGCGAAGATGGCCTAGATGGCGACCTTGGACTAAGCCAGTTCTCGTCAGTGACACTAGTGCGTGGTGAGTGGCAGGGGGACTGTCGAGGTGACAGATTTATGGAGTGGGAGTGGTGGACAAAAGAGGATTGATGGTGCTGCCACTGGGACGATTCCTCCAGATTCCCAACTGCAGCCTGAGGTGAGGTGCAGCCTGGGGACGTCAGTGGGGAGCCCAGGGTGAAGCGAGCTGCTGCTTCGTTGAGCTCTGACTCAACATCGTCATACACGTGCGAAAAAGACTCACATGAGGAGGCATCAGAAAACCAGCTCCGAGACGAGAGGCTGCTGCATGGGCTAGGGCTTAGAGAGGAGTCCCGGTATGAATGATCAAGGGGCAAATAAAGGTGGTCTCTGGACAAGGGCCTGTCACTGTGGTAGTCCCCATCAGGGCCATTTGCTCTCAGATCTTGTTCATTGGCGTCCATCTCCTGCTGGCAGCTAGGGGAGATGGAGGTGATCTGAATACTGGGGCACTCAAAGGCTTTAGGTGCCTCCACAGGAGCTGAAGGGAACAAGGGGGAGGTGCCGTACTTTGAGTCTTGAGGCTCATAACTCCGTGGCACTGAACCGTGTTTGTGTGACTGAAGGCGAGGGGAAGTGCTGATGATTGGGGAGTGCGACTGCATGCCATGGCGGGGAAGGTCAATGGACTGGTGGTTTGAGACCACTGACTGGGGCTGGCCTACGTTTAGGATGTAGAAAGATGTGTTGTCGTCAGGCTCCAGATCTGAAAACGGAGGAAATTAAAGATTAACAGATTTCTTTTTGGAAGTTGGTTTGTATAAAATACGTAAAGCTTTAGTTTTTTTCAATCTAACAACAATCTATACATTTTTGTATGCCACTTGTCACAAGGAAGCTGGAGCCTCTACCAGTTGCCTTAAGGCAAGTGGTAGAGTAGACCCTTAACTGGTTAACAGTCCTTCACAGGGCACACACAGTATAAACAAATAATGAATGCTTACATTTTCACACATTTGGACAATTTAGTCTTCACTTAGCTTAACATACATGTTTTGGTGATGTGGAAAGAAGGAAGGAAACACATGAAAGCAAGGGGAGACCATAAAAACTCCATGCAGAGATGTTATCACAGAATGTTTAACCCCGGTAAGATAAATACTATGACTTGTAAATATACAAGAAAAAGAAGAAAAACAGAGAAACAGTGGAACCTCTAAAGTCCAACGCCCCTGCAATAATTTTAGGAAATATAATTCAGAATTAGAATCCGAATCAGAATAGTTTTTATTGCCATTATTTGAGAACGGGTTCACAAACTAGGAATTTTATATTTACAGGAATAACTGTTTGAAAATCTGAACAAATCAACAGTCTACCAGTAGCCCTGAACAGACCGTGCTTGACCTTAAAGCTTCCGCTGTACTATGTGACAATACATTTGTTCCTGATACCATACTTACTCTAACAGTAACTCACAGCAAAAAGCAACAGCACCAGATTCGAGTCACCTGTGTGAGATGGTTGGGCATGAAATGTTGTTGAGTCATTGAGCTCAGTTTCTGGAAATTAATGTAAAAACTGTTGCCAGGTAGCAGTCTGCCATGCGGGCATTGTTCCAAGAGGGATAACCGAAGAACAGCGCTACTCAAAACAAATTCACACAACGGTGCGTGCTGTCAGCTGTCATCACGACGAGCACTGGCAGACTATTTATACCCAAAGTCATTCAGCACAGGCAGCATGTACTGTGCACACATACACACATGTGGTCAAAAACAAATAGACAAGAGCTCATTGTCCGTATTGGCTCCACTTTGTTAGTGGTTATTGATAAACTTCCACTGGATGCACTCTGCAGTACCTATTAGGAGTCATTCTATCTACAACATCCGCAAAATATAGCACATGTCCGATAGTGATTTCTGATGCAAACAGACATTCACCAAAACTGACCAATCATGCTACATTCTAGATACGTTCCAACCCTACTAGATAAGCGGCTTGTTGACAGTTGCAAAAAAAATAAGGAACAAAGGAGAGTATGCACAAGATGTCTGAACTGTTTTTTAACTTGTGTTGTCGTGCCTTAAGCAACACTCCAGTCCTGTAGCGAGCGGTAATCAGCATTACAAATTTGCTGACAACTGCCAAAAAGAAATTGCTGAATTATTTTTGTTAAACCAGTAGCTAAGGCAAGACTCCTTTTATTTAATATATATATAAGTATATATACATACATATATATATATATAAGTATATATACATACATATATATATATATATATAAATATATATATAAATATATATTTATATATATATATATACACACACACACAAACTCTGTTTTGATATGAGTTGGGAAATTGTGTTAGATGTAAATATAAACGGAATACAATGATTTGCAAATCCTTTTCAACCTATATTCAATTGAATGCACTACAAAGACAATAAATTTGATGTTCAAACTCATAAACTTTATTTTTTTTTTTCAAATAATAATTAACTTAGAATTTCATGGCTGCAACATGTGCCAAAGTAGTTGGGAAAGGGCATGTTCACCACTGTGTTACATCACGTTTTCTTTTAACAACACTCAATAAACGTTTGGGAACTGAGGAAACTAATTGTTGAAGCTATGTAGAGCTTCAGTCGTTCAACAGTCCGGGGTCTCCGCTGTCGTATTTTACGCTTCATAATGCGCCACACATTTTCTATGGGAGACAGATCTGGACTGCTGGCGGGCCAGGAAAGTACCCGCACTCTATTTTTACGAAGCCACGCTGTTGTAACACGTGCTGAATGTGGCTTGGCATTGTCTTGCTGAAATAAGCAGGGGTGTCCATGAAAAAGACGACGCTTAGATGGCAGCATATGTTGTTCCAAAACCTGTATGTACCTTTTAGCATTAATGGTGCCTTCACAGATGTGCAAGTTACCCATGCCTTGGGCACTAATGAACCCCCATACCATCACAGATGCTGGCTTTTGAACTTTGCGTCGATAACAGTCTGGATGGTTCGCTTCCCCTTTGGTCCGGACGACAGGATGTTGAATATTTCCAAAAACAATTTGAAATGTGGACTCGTCAGACCACAGAACACTTTTCCACTTTGCGTCACTCCATCTTAGATGATCTCGGGCCCAGAGAAGCCGGCGGCGTTTCTGGATGTTGTTGATAAATGGCTTTCGCTTTGCATAGTAGAGCTTTGACTTGCACTTACAGATGTAGCGACAAACTGTATTTAGTGACTGTGGTTTTCTGAAGTGTTCCTGAGCCCATGTGGTGATATCCTTTAATAATTGATGTCGGTATTTGATTCAGTGCCGTCTGAGAGATCGAAGCTCACGGTCATTCAATGTTGGTTTCCGGCCATGCCGCTTACGTGGAGTGATTTCTCCAGATTCCCTCAACCTTTTGATGATATTATGGACCGTAGATGTTGAAATCCCTAAATCTCTTGCAATTGCACTTTGAGAAACGTTGTTCTTAAACTGTTTGACTATTTGCACACGCAGTTGTGGACAAAGGGGTGTACTTCGCCCCATCCTTTCTTGTGAAAGACTGAACATTTTTTGGGAACCTGTTTTTATACCCAATCATGGCACCCACCTGTTCCCAATTAGCCTGCACACCAGTGGGATGTTCCAAATAAGTGTTTGATGAACATTCCTCAACTTTATCAGTATTTATTGTCACCATTCCCAACTTCTTTGTCACGAGTTGCTGGCATCAAATTCTAAAGTTAATGATTATTTGCAAAAAAAAAAATGTTTATCAGTTTGAACATCAAATATGTTGTTTTTGTAGCATATTCAACTGAATATGGGTTGAAAGTGTTCTGCAAATCATTGTATTCCTTTTATATTTACATTTAACACAATTTCCTAACTCATATGGAAACGGGGTTTGTAAATATATATATATATATATATATATATATGTATATTAGGGGTGTAACGGTACGTGTATTTGTATTGAACAGTTTCAGTACGGGGTTTTCGGTTCGGTACGAGGGTGTATCGAACGAGTTTGTAATCTAAAGTCCTAACAAGCTGCTCTGCTTTCTGCCTCTGTCTGAGTAGTGAGCACCCAGCATTGTCCCGCCCACACAACCATCTGATTGGTTACATACAAAGCCAATCAGCAGTGCGTATTCAGAGCGATGTAACAGCCAATCAGCAGTGCTTATTCAGAAAGCATGGAGTCAGTGCTCCGTCGTCGAGATGAGCAGATATGTGTTTAACAGGTGAGTAGCGAACATCGTACACTCCCCAAATTATAAAAAACACTTCCCAGTCACAACTATTACAAACATCACTATGAGCCAGTTGACCTTCTAGAAACTTAAACTGCAGCTCAGCTCGCTCATAGTTCTGGGTTGAGGTGAAGGCTATTTAGCTTTTAGCGTTACGTTAGCTCATTTTGCTCTGTGTGTGTGTGTGGGTGCGTGCGTGCGTGCGTGCGTGCGTGCGTGTGTGTGTGTGTGTGTGTGTGTGTGTGTGTGTGTGTGTGTGTGTGTGTGTGTGTGTGTGTGTGTGTGTGTGTGTGTGTGTGTATAATAAAAGTCAACTACAGGCTTCCCAAATGCTGTAATAAATTAAGCATGATGAGTTGACTTGAAATTGTTTAATGTTGCACTTTTTATATGTAGAAGAAAGGTTTTGTCATTTTATTTCATTTAAGCAACAACTTGAGGCAGTTTAATGTGGATTAACGTTAAGGGTGTGCCAAAACATCGATACTACGATATATATCGCGATATTTCCTCTTGCGGCACGTTATCGATACACGGGCGTCAAATATCGATATTTATAAACATAAACATACAGCCGTTTTAAACAGATTCGCCCACAAAAACCTGTTTGATTTATGGAGTCACTACTTCGAGCCTCCACATTATGGCGCTCTAGCGCAGTACTCTAGAGTACTCTAGTAGAGTACTCTTTGAAAGGAAAAAAGAAGAAGAAGAAGCAGCAGCAGCATATGGAGGGAATGGCACAAAGCGGAGGAGCAAATAGCAGAGAAAAACACGTGAAAGATGCACCAGCGAATTTTAAATCTAAAGTCTGGGCCCACTTCGGCTTTTACTATACAGACAATGGAACAACACTTAATAAAGAGTTCGCAATCTGCAAGAACTGTCTCGCGAAGGTCAAGTACACGGGCAACACAACGAACATGCACAGCCATCTTGTCCGCCATCATCCTGAGCTTGTCACTGAGGAAAGGGCGAGTAGCGACGCTAATGCTAACGTTTCTGTTAGCCAGCCTACAATCAACACCGTATTTAGAGCAGAGCTCCTTCTGCATCCCCCAGGTCTGCGAGCATTACAAAGTCCATTGCTTGCTATATTTGTAAAGATCTTAGACCATATAGTATATTAAATGTGTTCTCAGGTTTTCATAAGACCACCCAGTTGTTGATACTGTAATGCACTGACTGAAAAGTTTATTTTTTTATATACAGTGAAGTGCCAGTTTTCATAAAACAATTTGATTTTAATTGTTAAGCACTGAAGTGTCCATGTTCAGTAGCACTGAAATGTATATTTTCTGCATTCATTTTGTTTTTTTTAATAATTTTAATTTGCACAGACAAAAAAGATTTTGGTGAAGTGGATTCAGTGCAGTCAATAAATTTTGAATTTCTTCGGTGACACTGAAATCATGATGTATCGTCGATGAAATTTCTTTCAATACATCGATTATCGCATAATCGTAGTATCGTGATCTTATCGTTATCGTGGGCAAAATATCGTGATATTATCGTATCGCGAGGTACCTGATGACACCCAGGCCTAATTAACGTGGGTAGAATTATTATAGTGTTCCCAATGTTAAAAGGATAAAGCCATTGTTTACAAATTTGTTAAATAAATAAACAAAAAATGTATATTTTTTTGTTTTCTTACTGTACCGAAAATGAACCGAACCGTGACCTCTAAACCGAGGTAAATATATATGTATATATATATATATATATTTATATATATACATACATGGCCGCCAGAACAATTTAGTTGAATATCCAGGGGGTACGCTTATGACAAAGTAAGCTGAATGGACTGTGCAATTGTTTTTATTGTGGAGCCAGAGAATGTTTAAAATATGACTTAAAAAGCAAAAGATGACGTCTGTGTAGTACAGGGGTGTCAAACTCAAATACAGAGTGGACCAAAATTTTAAACTGAACAAAGCCACGGGCCAAGGTTGAACAAATTAATCCTTTAATAGGGACCTGCGGGGTTTGGTGGTAGCGGGGGGGGTGTATATTGTAGCGTCCCGGAAGAGATAGTGCTGCAAGGGTTTCTGGGTATTTGTTCTGTTGCGTTACGGTGCGGGTGTTCTCCCGAAATGTGTTTGTCATTATTATTTGGTGTGGGTTCACAGTGTGGCGCGTATTAGTAACAGTGTTGGCATAGTTAATACGGCCACCCTCAGTGTGCCCTGTATGGCTGTTGATCAAGTATGCCTTGCATTCTCTTGTGTGTGTGCTAAAGCCGCATATATTATGTGACTGGGCCGGCACGCTGTTTGTATGGAGGAAAAGCAGACGTGACCGCAGGTTGCAGAGAACGCTAAAGGCAGTGCCTTTAAGGCACGCCCCCAATATTGTTGTCCGGGTGGAAATTGGGAGAAATTCGGGAGAATGGTTGCCCCGGGAGATTTTCGGGAGGGGCACTAAACTTCGGGAGTCTCCTGGGAAAATTGGCAGGGTTGACAAGTATGAGTATTAGCGGTGAATGCCGTGTTACAGCAAAACCGCCGCTGTATAACACCGGCGGGCCAGCTCTAATGTTAATTTGACATTGCCTCAAGGGCCAAATGACATTACAGGGAGGGCCAAATTTGGCCCGCGGGCCAGAGTTTGACACCCATGGTGTAGTTGCTGGTTAGCTAGCATGCTCCTTTATGTTTCACCCTCCTATCACACATTTTGATTGTTTTGTAACATCGAAAGTGGCAAATTAAGTTGTGGTTAATTGCGCAACATGTTTTTCTTACTGCCAATGTCCGTCAAATCAGATATTGAGGCTGAAGTATAAATAGGGCAAATTTCTTCTGCCTCCTCCCCATCTGCACCGTAGCTTGCTAACAACATCAACAGGAACGGCAGCAAGTGTATACAGTATATTAATAGCTGTTCAGCTTCACACTGAGCCAGCCTGCCTGTCACAAGACCCAGTATTGGATGCTCTGACGACAACATCTGACTGACAGACGTGGAGCAACACACAACACACACACACCAAACAGTGGAAGGCGGAAGAGGCCATGTGGAAAAGAAAAAGCTGCAAATTTCACAATGCGAGCACGAGAAGAAGAAGGAAACGTTGAGTAAAAGAAAGTACAGTGCAGTACAAAAAACAACATAAGAAGGAATTGTGAGTAACAACTGCTTCATGATGATTAAATATAGGTCACTTAGGCCAAGGCAGTCATGAATGTTGTACTTAATAAGGCGTAAAATAAGTATTTGCATTTAGAAGTCATATGAGTCAATTGAAAATAAGGTATAAACTAGTATAAGTAGAACACCTCGGATGTGAGAATAACACAAATACATTTTGGGATGTTCTAATTAGTAGCAGTCACAATTCCCTTCAACTAGGTCAAAAAGAGAACAAAATACAATGGGAAGGTCCATAAGCTTTGCTTATGAGTACCTGACCCCTCTAAGGGCTGTCTTATTGTTGTGTTGCTCGTGTCTGTGAGGCTGAAGCACAAACGGTCAAACTTAAAATGTCAACCAAAGTCCCATCTGCTTTTCTACTTCGTCACATTTTTAGCAATCAAATGGGCAGTGTTACAAAGTCAAGGGTGAGATGGGGGACGACCATTCTACCTGGCCCCGGATATTATTAGCATGTGACCTAAAAACCTTCATGGTGGAGAAAGGGACTGGAGATGGGAGAGGGGAACCACCCCCCGGTCAAAGCCAATTCACCTTAGGACACTGGGTCACAGAGGGAAAATGTGTATAGAGACTGGAGGGATTGTTTTTATCAATGGGCTTGGATGTAAACCCTTGTGCGTCACACACTCCTCAAGTGTCTATACATCAGAAAGCCAATCCGGTTAAATACAGATCTCTAAGAGGCTTTGCTGTACCTGGGTTATTAATAGCTTAGCCACGCTGGGAGAGTGAAGTGCGGATGTTTGCGACATACCACAAAGTCACAGTAACAACGGGGGGAGCCTTGTTGGTGATACTGGCATTCGCTTCGGTTTATTGTTACAAAGTTCACCAGGCCTAAGACTGACTGTAACACGGTCTAACTTGGAGATAGGTGGGGGTAAGGAATCCGGCATGGGGACTGTTGTTCCTTACTCCACGCAAAGTGTGTCAAGGTCCTGTGACAGTCCGTGACATACAAGCCCACATTCTGAAAAAGTCCAGTCGACACCTCATATGTAGGGTTCATCCATATTAATGGTGTTAGCCACATTATGAATTTGACAATGGGTTCACGCATATATAGGTTGTGTATCATGTATAGAAGTGTTAGCTTACACAAACAAATACACAAGTCACTCCGCGGGTGGTACATATGTAGCGACCCTTGTTGTGCCCCTGTTTTGGAAAAAATGCTTTCACACATGTAATACGCAGATCCCCAACGTTTCACATACATTGGATAAATGGTCAGTGACTCTAAGGTAATAAGTATTAAGTCCTAGCAGTGACCCTGCAAAGAGACTGTGTTTTTTTGTTGTTTTTCAGTCTCCTTAAAGAGGTCATATTATGATTTATTTATATATTTACAAAACTTACAGTGGGGCAAAAAAGTATTTAGTCAGCCACCCATTGTGCAAGTTCTCCCACTTAAAATGATGACAGAGGTCTGTAATTTTCATCATAGGCACACTTCAACTGTAAAAGACAGAATGTGAAAAAAGAAATCCAGGAATTCACACTGTAGGAATTTTAAATAATTTATTTGTAAATTATGGTGGAAAATAAGTATTTGGTCAACCATTCTAAGTTTTCACTGATGGAAGGAGGTTTTGGCTCAAAATCTCACGATACATGGCCCCATTCATTCTTTCCTTAACACAAATCAATTGTCCTGTCCCCTTAGCAGAAAAACAGCCCCAAAGCATGATGTTTCCACCCCCATGCTTCACAGTAGGTATGGTGTTCTTGGGACGCAACTCAGTATTCTTCTTCCTCCAAACACGACAAGTTGAGTTTATACCAAAATGGATACATGGATGATACAGCAAAGGATTGGGAGAATGTCATGTGGTCAGATGAAACCAAAATAGAACTTTTTGGTATAAACTCAACTCGTCGTGTTTGGAAGAAGAAGAATACTGAGTTGCATCCCAAGAACACCATAACTACTGTGAAACATGAGGGTGGAAACATCATGCTTTGGGGCTGTTTTCCTGCTAAGAGGACAAGACGATTGATCCGTGTTAAGGAAAGAATGAATGGGACCATGTATCGTGAGATTTTGAGCCAAAACCTCCTTCCATCAGTGAGAGCTTTGAATGGTTGACCAAATACTTATTTTCCACCATAATTTACAAATAAATTCTTTAAAATTCCTACAATGTGAATTCCTCGATTTTCACATTCTGTCTCTCACAGTTGAAGTGTACCTATGATGAAAATTACAGACCTCTGTCATCATTTTAAGTGGGAGAACTTGCACAATCGGTGGCTGACTAAATACTTTTTTGCCCCACTGTAATTGTGGTCTATCTAACATGTAATGGTGGTGCTTTCGTCAAACTTGTGCATAGAATTGTTATACAGATGTTTTCTGTGTTGATAGACTAACTTTTTAACTTTTACATGTAAATGAGACTAATAAATACTTGTCATGTACAGTTATTAAACAGCCCAAAAAAACACTATTTTTCGGTGTAAAGTAACGCACAAATGTGATTGCGCTGCCATAAATTCAACCTGTTGTGTGTGCACGTCCATGCACCACCGCATATCACCGTCTTTGGTTACACGCTAGCCACAGAACCATGTGGCACAGGAGCTAGAGGGTAACCTAACCCCAGGTTCCCTTTGTGGTGGGCACGCAGCTTGATTAGAACCAGCTCTGCTTACACCCCATTTCACAAAAGGCTTTGTATTCTGTCCAGTGGCTCTTGTAGTCTCCTCTTTCAACCACCACCAAGAGCTGCTGATCAACAGTGTACAGCAAAATGATGCCAGTGCTGGGATCGTGCTGATAATTATGCTGGGTTAGTGATATAGCTGTGACATTTGTGATCTACAATTATATTCGTATTTTAAAAATGATACATACAATTCTATTGACCACTCATGACAGTGGATTGGTTCTTATTTGCACAATGTTGTGTTTCCATGAAACACATTGATTACATAAGCAATGGGAGCAACTGGCAATTGAGTATCTTCCAAGTATGACAGCAGGAGACATTTATTGTTCCAGTTGAGAAACTACTGTTGAATGTATACTTCATCTTTAATTTACCACTGCACCGTGTTTTTTTAACCCAATGGAACAGTAACCTACATACAACTTGCTCGATAATCCAAAAACAAGTCAGCTACTATAGAGTTTTGTTTTCCAGGATCTCTGGGGCTCGCAGGCGGCCTACTTTTCTAAAACGGGCGTGTGTGACGCACAGACATACGTATTACAAAGGTTTGACATCACCTGTGGCTTTAAAACCTTCCTGACTGGGCTGGTGCCAAGCCTACTGGGGTTCTCTGTATCTAAAATCTGTAATAGGAGCATAACTTATGTTAAGAGATAGCGGTAAAACCACCTGTGTAAATTTGATACATAGCGGAAGTTGATGGTTGGTGTTGGTTTAGTGAGAATTTTGTCTTTATGTTTGTGTGTTATGTAACTTTAAGCGCAGGTTACTTTATAAAGCCTTCCTGTGCTGTCACAGAAACCTCACCAGCCAGCAGAGGCTCAACCTAAGCCAATGTTAACATATGCTGGCAGCCAAATTAGGCTACCAATTAACAAACTCATGCCGAGATAGCATTATGGGATAACGATATAGAGCCAAACAACCACCTGAACTAAATACCGATGGATGGACAAAGATCCTATTGACACAATTTAATCTTACTTTGTCTGTCTGAAAAATACTAAGAAAGCTTCTGGCCAGAATTGTCAAGATTTATGACTTGATTTCAAAACCAAGCTGGCAAGATTCACCTGTGTCAGTGGCATACGTGACATACTTTGCTCCAAAGAGGAAAGGCGCAGTCATTAAACAGGAACTTTCAAAGGATGGAGTTTAGAAGGTGGTGGGTGTTAACAACGATCAGCATAGTAATCAGTGGTGCATATTGTTAGAACTGTATTCACAGTTGGTGTTCAATGCCCTTTTTGCTCAGCTGTCAGAGTCCACATGGTCTACATTCCGGTTACGAGCCATGTAGTAGGGTCCACCCGGTCCACACAACCACATGGCACCCAGGTAGAATGTGGAACATCAGCTTGAGATAATCTTACTGGTGCAACACACATTTTTAGTAAGGGACGAATGAAATGTACCCTAGTTGTGGACACTTAAGTTATTTTAGGGCAAGAATGCCAAGGGGAATGTCAGCACAGATGTCAATACTGAGTGTTTGCCCCACTGAAATATAGTTTAAACGTGTTCCCTAAAATAAAGCTGGATTCAAACTCCTGTAATCCCTGTGCCCCACAGTACAAAGGGAGTAGTGGGGGAGAAAGACACAAATGAAAGGAGATACAGAAGTTAAACAGCTTTCTCTCTGGTGTAATGCAGCCTGTGATATGTTGATGCAGCACAGCCAGCAGTAGCTTCAGTTACACTAAATTTAAACTAGACAGATGCTTCACATAGTTAGTCATGCCTCGCCCCCCAGGAAACAAATGTCTCATTCATCAAACAGGGTGCTTGGGACCCCTCGAGTTCATTCGGGTTAGGAGGCACCCACGCGGTGGTCTGGTTCCACATGTGGACTTCATGCATGGCTGTCTTAACAGTGACCTTTTTGCCTTTTCTTTACAAAGATTACAAAGTGGTGATGTTTAAATCCCCCTTGTTGCTAAATTATAAGGTCACTTTAAACTACATTTCTGTCCAGATGGTCTGTCATCCAGATGAGACCAGACAACAGGACATGTTGGTTGTTGAAGAAGAAAACATTCTGGTTGGGTTGCCTTCTGTGCCCTCTATTTCGGAGTTCTTCATCAAAAAAAGTGGACTTCAGAGAGAATTCATGAAATTATCCTACGCCAGGGACATTAAACAGTATTTCTACATATGAACAATTGACTTAAAGACCTGTCACTTAAGTGGTCCACTACGTTTTGTGTCTACTCGTCTAACAAACCTCATGATGGACGTCTCTCTGAGTCACTGATACCATCCCTCAATCTTAGCATAGGACACCAAGCAAGAGTGCGAGAGCGCCGGGTAACACTCACTCACCTGGCGACGTGGCGCACAACATTCTTTGACTCCCCTCCTGGTTAAGATCTTTAAGTGTCTAACCAATACCAAAAAACACACGGAAAATCCTCAAAAGTAGCAGCAGATGTGCAAGGACAAGAGAGATTCTTCCGCACGGAGTACGATCGAGTAACTACAACCTGCCGTCTGCGACTGTGCCACTCTCTTTTGGGAGCTCAAAATAGTCCACCATGAGAGCGATGTAATTTCAGTCTTAGTCTTTCCCACGACTGGAAGGACAGTGAGTGTATCGTGGCGTTGAGTCAGGCTGGTGACAATAACAAAGAAACGGGCAAAATATCTCTAAATTAGAATTCATAAAGTTACAGTTACCGTTACAGATACAGTTATGCATAAGTACTCTATATTTACAACTCCACCAGTGTTTTCTTTTTTTTTGTGCAGGTTTTTTACTTAAAAATGTATTGCAATTAAGGATGTAACAATAAACGGTAATAAGGAGAACTCAGATTAAACTACTGACTGTTAGTATTAGCGTTCTAAATCAAATATATCGAAAAACTGTGACTGATAGCTGCACTTTGATAAACTCATGGACTGACCAGTGCCAACTCACTGGCTTAAATGCTAACATGAAAACAACAGACATCTTTCCCTATTAAGACAAAACATACCTTAATCCAAACCTATAGAAAAACTAGAACTCCACCCAAAAAAAATGTTCAGGCCAATACTGATACCGATTATTAATAGTCAGAGAGGATAATATAACAATTGTCATTGTTATATTATCCCAAGACTCTTCTTAGTCTATTAGTTCATTTCCTGTTAATACATGTTTACTTTCTGCTGGAATGTGGTTCCATCTACATTTCTGAAACTTTACTAAGCACCTATTCATTGGTGTTGCATCAAGCTAGGTTAGCTTAGCTATTAGATGCCTGCTCCTGGCTTTCTTTCGGCATGGAACAGATTTAACCTAGTCCTCTTGTGATAACAATATTTGATAATGATACTAAACACAGTAAGAAATCCATTTTCTTTGCCGTATTGAAGGTGATTGTTATTAGTTTGGGGGAGCGCAAAAGGCATTAATCGACAATGCCCAATCATGTACTTGTTAACGAAAATCGTTCAATATCAATCAATGGCTGATTGATTGGCACATCCCTACTATTTTGTACAGACTGCTCAGTATAACATGGCTATATTATGTAATAATGCAATGATAAGGGATGTAGACTCCCAAGTAGATACACATTTTTATGTTTTTACGTCTATTTATTAGCAGTGGTTAATTTAGTTCCACAAAATAAATTGCTTTATTGCGGTATACTAAGCAAAGAACCATATTCCTGAAAAAATTGTGGATAACCTCAGTGGTTCCATTGTATCAGTTCTTCAATAACTATACAAAACCAGACCATACTAAGTGTAATAATCATATTAAATGCTCTCTTCTGTTTGTCGGTTTCATTACCATAGAAAAGCAATTTGAGGACTAAGAAAGCCTTGGTCAATGAGGTGGATAGTTTAGAACGGGGCTATTCACCTGAACTGTTTTAGGTGGCACATTTCCAGAGAGTGAAGTACCAGGGGCCAGCCTTCCCTCTTTGCAATTGTTCTTATTTTTTTATATTCCTGAGAATCTGCTGTTTTTAGGACCTACTGCAAAAAAGCTAGTCAAATATCAGCTATGTGACAGTACGTTAGTGTTTTTTTAAGAATCTCCTGCAAAATCTTTTGTCTTTTTCAAGTTTTTTGTAACTGAACTCGAGGCCAGTCTGGAGTCATTCTTGATTTGGCCCCCCAGGCCACCAGTTGAATACTAATTGGTCCGCAATGTTCCATATTGTGTTGTAACCAGTTGGAGTGAATGCATCAAGAAAAAGAACAATGCAGTCAAGTAGGAGAGCAAAAATGTTGTTCATATCTAATCTATCCATCTAATCCATCAATATATCTGTTAGACATAAGAGTAAGCTATTGTCTTTTCAATGCAACCAAAAGAAAACAAAACAGGATTCTGCCACACATAAAGGGCACTTCTGTCCTGGGCTAATAATTACTCAAACATAGATACCGTTTACAGTGTACATACTTCAGTGTAATATGGAACTACTATCAATCACTTTTAAATGCACCCAACAACTTAAAACACGTGCAATACTGCTACAAATATTTACTACAATGTATAAAATCAAATACAGAGGGGTTTTTTTTTTTTAGATATAACTGATTAAGATGATCTCATGACTAATGTAATAGTCAAAAGGCAACTTCACATGTTTTGGAATTTTGCCTATCATTTAACATCATTAGGAAAACCATGACGAAGAATGGATTTTTTTATGCATTCTAACTCACAATTATTGAAATTCAATGATTTGGTGCATTTACAAATAGCTAAAATTATGTATGGAGCAAACTATAACCTGCTACCCAAGAATGTACAACAATTCTTCTCAACAAAAGAGGAGAAATATAACCTTGCTCATACAACTATTAAAACATTTAGCATATCTGTATGTGGAATTCAATTATGGAATGGATTAACCAAGATATCAAACAAAGCACCAATATGATCAAGTTT
The DNA here is from genome assembly GCF_033978795.1 of Nerophis ophidion. Lineage (NCBI taxonomy): Eukaryota > Metazoa > Chordata > Actinopteri > Syngnathiformes > Syngnathidae > Nerophis > Nerophis ophidion. The sequence continues at coordinate 19,149,824 of NC_084612.1, read as the reverse complement.
AAGAGACTGTTCAAACTACAGGTGTTCACAAAGTACTCAGAAAAAGAATTATGATGAAAATTTTGAGCCCTTTTTTTTTTTGAGACAAATATTATTTATGTATTTAATATTTGCTTGCTTACTATGGTATATAATTTATTTCTTATTTAATTGTTCACTGTTCTGTTACAGAGAACAAGGAAATTGGATAAAATGTCTATGGTATGAAAAGGAGTCTGCGATGAGGTGGCGACTTGTCCAGGGTGTACACCGCCTTCCGCCCGATTGTAGCTGAGATAGGCACCAGCGCCCCCCGCGACCCCAAAGGGAATAAGCGGTAGAAAATGGATGGATGGATGAAAAGGGGTAGGATTAAATAAATTCTGCTTCTTCCAACTCCTTTTCGGACATGCTGTAATGAAACAACTGGAATTGTGTGATGCACTAAATTATATCGTATGCATCTTCGAAATAAACATGAACTGAACTAAACTGAACTCGCAAATAAACGTAAAATAAAAGTCAGCTTACAGCGGAGCAAACAGGAGGTCCTCTAATCCGTCCATATAATATAATTAATCACCATTCAAAAGCGCCAACAATACCCCATTTCCATTCTGTGACTTGAATATTAACAAAGTATTACTGATATTACTATTTTAAGCGCTAACACAGACAAACTATTTATAGCAGTGACTTGATCACTACTAGTTTTTAATTTTCTTGAAGGAATTCTCCTGATGGAATCAATATGTACTATCTATCTACCGTGTGTCCTTGTTTACATCGAGTGGTCTGCTGTTTCCTTGCTTCCCATCTCCTTAAAAGTTTATTGTAGATCATAAATCATGCGTCTCACCTGGAAAGTAGATGACTGAGGATATAATCCGACTAGTTTGTACACTTTGACAGCCATTTAAGACCCGGAACTGGAGAGAACGAGACGAAAACACGGTTGGCCCGACCCCCATACTGTTTCTTTGCGAGGATTTTGAGACATTCTTCATCTAAATGGGAATATAAGAACATCCTAGCAGTCGGCAACCTAATGACAGCAGACCTCGCACAGTCGTGATGTTTTATTATGTTTGTTGGCTCTCATGAAGTCTGCAGTGAGTAATAATCAGTGATGAAGAAAAATAAAAATCAAACACTGTGATGCATTTTTAAAATTAATGTACTGTGTATTCTTAAAATGATCAGAATATATAAATATTAAATGTTATTATAAATGTGCCCGTTTCGCCATTACATGTATACTTGCATCATGTATATAAAACCTTAATGGAGGTGTTTTGGATGTTTTTTAAGGGCTTTATAGCCAGAATTGAGCGGCTTACATATCGAAATATTGAAGGAGTCTTGATCAAATGTATTTAATATTTAGAAGGCATGAAAAAAACAACATCCATCGTCATGTCTCTCATAATGAATGTGAACGATAAGGCAAAATTCCAAAAAACTGCAGTTCCCCTTTAGCAATGGAAAAATTAACTGTTAATTGTAAAAACTATGAAACAATTATGTTCTTACAATAGATTGAGTAATAGACGACAAAATGAGTCAGATGGGCCTTGCATACTCTGACATTTTGTAACATTCTTAATCGTCACTGAAATGTAAAAAGAAGTACGGTTGTACCGATATGAACATTTCATACCATCGTTATTGTAACCAAAATTTTTACGGCTTTCATTATTATTGCGGTATTGTTGAATGTGCTGAAAAAGTATTTATACACACACTGAAATGTTTTGACCAAGTTTAAATAACTAAAATAAATACACTGTTAGAAAACTCACTATTTTGCATTTTTTGTGTTTCCTACGTATCACTGATAGTGTTTTTGTCTAGTATTTTATCTGTTTTAATGGTTAAGCATATATTGTTTTAGATATTGGTGTGTACTGTAGCACTTAAATATTTTTTTGAATGAAAAGTGCGTAACAAATAAAATCTGTTATTATTATTTATTATTTCTGGCGGCCATTGTGGCGTCTTACTCTCTTCAGCCGTCATTGAACGCACCATAGAAACACCTGTGTCGTATCCTCCACAGAACGATCACTCTGTGATGAGAAAGCTAACTTGTAGGTTCAATGTGCACAATTGAATATTATAATAGCTCAGACAGCAATGTGTTTATATACCTTTAGATTGGGGTATGATGTTTCCCAATGGGAAAAGACATTACTGTCACTTGTTTTCATTTTAGCATTTGAGCTAGCGAGCTGGCGCCAGTCAGTCCGCGAGTTTTTTGAATCATTTTAATTTAAAACTGTAATACTAACCATTGAAAGTTTTCATTAAAATGGTAAATGGGTTGTACTTGTATAGCGCTTTTCTACCTTCAAGGTACTCAAAGCGCTTTGACAGTATTTCCACATTCACCCATTCACACACACATTCACACACTGATGGAGGGAGCTGCCATGCAAGGCGCTAACCAGCACCCATCAGGAACAAGGGTGAAGTGTCTTGCTCAAGACACAACGGACGTGACGAGGTTGGTACTAGGTGGGGATTGAACCAGGGACCCTCGGGTTTCGCCACGCCGTCATTAATACCGTTTATCGATACATCCTTAAAAATATAACCGCTGTTCAATTTTATTTTATTCGGGGAGATTCGTCCTTCTGTTGGAATTAGTTTTGCAAAGGAGAATCAAAAAGCCAAAGAAAAAGCAAGGTGCAAGTCCTTTGATGTCTAAGTACTACAGTTCTGGTGAGTTTTGTGCAAATTTAGTGTACTTTGTTTGCTTAGTATGTGAGGTTGAATTGTACGATTTCAAATTTAAAGATGCCGCTGCGCTGTAATTAAATTAAAATATATTTATTGATATCATGTCAACAGAATAACATTGTTGTATATTTCAGTAATGTTTCATGGAGGTGCTTGTTAGCTCCATTCAACTCGGTCCTATGCAATTTGCAGGGAAAATCCCTACCAGTAAATTTTCCTCAATCATCTTAAATAATAGCGTGACACATTTCTTCACCTTTAAATGTTGTCCTGGGCAACAAAGAACACAAACATGATAACGGAATGATGCAAAGCCATATAATTAGACAAGGAGGATCAGAAAGGGAAAAACAGAGTCACAGTACTGCACACATTACTGTGATTTTGATAAATTTTAATGTGCCATGTTTACTTAAGCAACTAGCAAGGCAGCTGAGAGTTAGGTTTCAAGTATAAGAGACTCCTTTTGCAAATAAAAACATTAGGCAAAGATACAGGGAGGATATTTGACACAAAAACGCTACTAAAAAGTTAGTGAAATGACATCAGCGCCCATCCAACAGGCAAATGAAACAAGCCAACGCTTTATGGAAACCTGTCAGAAACACTGCAAAAGTTGTTACAAAAACAAGCCTTGACTTGAAGTCTTGAAGCTGACAGACAGAGAGAAAGCGTAAAACTCTGACTGTGATCTTTCTTTACGCTCCCCCGATTTGGACAGGGGCATTCCCACCCACTTTATTTTTGAGGGGGGGGACAAGTCAAGACCATCCAAACGTGATTAAAATCATTTGGTGTGCTCATTCAAAGTATTTTTTTCTTCCTCCCCTCTAATCATCCACATTACAATTTTAAACCAAGGAAAAACTGATTTGAGTATTGCAGCAGCAGTTCCATGAAGCTCATCCAAAGTTTTAATAAATAGACAGTGGGAGCATTCATTGGTTCCACTGGGTTTTCAACTAAATGACAGAACCAATCAGCATCTAAACATAGCAGAGATGAAGAGACCATAGTAAAAAGGATGTTAACCTTTGATATTTCACATTAGCTTTGTTCTCACCATTTCAAAAAGACCATTTTAAACATGCTACACACGCAATTACCAAGAAGCGACATACTGTGGCAATATTGCAGGGAAAAAAAAGACATAAAACCTTACACCTGACCTAATATATAACAACTAACGTTTAGTTAGCTTGTTTGATTGTGTCCGTCCCTTTTTGTATAGCTTCAATCTTGCATAATTTGGGTTTATCCCTAAACTTAGTCACATCCTCTTTGTAACCACCAGGGCTTCATTATCAAAAAAACTAAAATAATTATGATGCAAATAAAGACAATATACTCGTAAAACTAGTCTTTAAATGGGCACTGTTATATAGCAAGGTTCATTTTTAGAGCATGTTCTGCTGGAATAAAACAAAAACAATATTATTGCCATGTCATTTCAAATTGGGAAACAACCAAAATTTGCCTCTAAAAATGTATACAGGGCAAGACTTGTCTTATATACTGTAAAGCAAGTTTGTCCATACTGAGAAATGAAATAATACAAGGGGGTACTTTGATACATTTTGTATATTAAAATGCAAATATACATTTGTATATGCTAAACTGTTTTGGGGAAAAAAAGCTTTTGTGTAACTCATTGGTGACAAAACATTGATAATTAATTAAATTTCCAGAAAATGTCAAGAGCAATACAAATGATAATAGAATAGAATAGCATAGAATAGAATAGAATAGAATTCTCCCCGTGAATGCGTGGGTTCCCTCCGGGTACTCCGGCTTCCTCCCACTTCCAAAGACATGCACCTGGGGATGGGTTGATTGGCAACACTAAATTGGCCGTAGTGTGTGAATGTGAGTGTGAATGTTGTCTGTCTATCTGTGTTGGCCCTGCGATGAGGTGGCGACTTGTCCAGGGTGTACCCCGCCTTCCGCCCGATTGTAGCTGAGATAGGCGCCAGCGCCCCCCGCGACCCCAAAAAGGGAATAAGCGGTAGAAAATGGATGGAATAGAATAGAAATATAGAAAATGTCCCCCAGGCTACACTTTGGACAACCCTGGTCTAAACGATTGAGTTTAATTAATCATTAATAGCTATATAGTAAGTTGAATTTTATATATGACCCAAAATATATATTGCAATATATATTGTAGCCTCTTGCATATCAAAAGGTTTCTAATTTGGCTCTTGACATACAGAGTAACATATTGTGTCTTTACTGATGTAATTTTTTCTCAAAACGATGATTCATCTACTTGTTAATGTACTGTTAATGCGTGGTTACTTTCTATTGTTAACATGTTGCTATCTACACTTCCGTTAAAATGTAATAAGCCCCTATTATTCTGTTGTTTGGATATTTTACATTAGTTTTGGGCAATTAGGGGTGTGGGAAAAAATCGATTCGAATTTGAATCGCGATTCTCATGTTGTGCGATTCAGAATCGATTCTCATTTTTAAAAAATCGATTTGAAAAAAACAAAACATTTTATTATCATTATTATTATTTTTATCAATCCAACAAAACAATACAAAGCAATACCAAAAACAATGCAATCCAATTTCAAAACAAAACCTGACCCAGCAACACTCGGAACTACAATAAACAGAGCAATTGAGGAAGACTCAAGAGACACAAACACGACACAGAACAAACCAAAAGTAGTGAAACAAAAATGAATATTATCCACAACAGTTTCAATATTAGTTATAATTTCAGCATAGCAGTGATTAAAAATCCCTCATTGACATTATCATTACACATTTATAAAAACTTTTAAAAAAGAACAATAGTGTCACAGTTGCACACTTGCATCGCACCTCATAAGCTTGACAACACACTGTGTCCAATGTTTTCACAAAGATAAAATAAGTAATATTTTTGGTTAATTTAATAGTTAAAACAAATGTACGTTTTTGCAATCAGTTGATAAAACATTGTCCTTTACAATTATAAAAGCTTTTTTCTTTTTTTTTTAATCTACTACTCTGCTAGCATGTCAGCAGACTGGGGTAGATCCTGCTGAAATCCTATGTATTGAATGAATACAGAATTGTTTTGTATCAGAAAATCATCATTTTTGAATCGGGAATCGCGTTGAATCGAAAAAATCGATTTAAAATCGAATCGCGACCCCAAGAATCGATTTTGAATCGAATCGTGGGACACCCAAAGATTCGCAGCCCGGTATCGATTCATTACCAAGTAGTTATTAGAGCAGTACTGGTCATGCTGATACGGATAGTTTAAATTTTAATCCAAATTCCAATATGATTGATCACAAATACAGTATAATCAGACAAAACACAGAATTGGTGTCACAATGTCCAAGGTTTCCCACACATTCATTTATTTGTGGCGGCCCACCACAAAAGAATTACGGCAGCCACAAATAAAAATTGAAAAAAAAAAAAAATATATATATATATATATATATATTTTTTTTTTTTTTCTGGCTTTTGAATCGCTCTAGCTTATAGTTACATATTATATAGATATGTAAATATTATATAAATATGTAAATAAAGTGTTGTAATTATATTCCAACGCCGCGTTCTTCTTGGTCATCGCGGCCGCCCCCAAACCACCCGCCACCCCCCGCCGCCGCCGGACCACACCAGCACAAATAGATGCCTGACCTGTGGGAAACACTGATGTCATTTAAATATTTACAATGTTTTCTACTCTTGGCTCTGCCTTAAATCCTTTGTTTTTTTGCCCTAAAAGTCCTCTTGTATCCAGGAACTTATTTTCTAAGATGGTGAACAAGAACAAAAATGACAAAAGATTTTGTGATAATAAAAATATTGATGTAATCAAAGTAGCATCAACCATATACTGATACAATACTTGGTATCTAACCACATTTGTATCGATAAGCCCACTTTTGTTTACATTAAAGTACTCTAGCTTAGTTGTTGGCATGGCTTATTGTATATGCCTACGGTGTGTATTGTAGAATGTTTAACTATTCCTCGTCCTCCAGTGATAATGGTACATGTTTGAAATGTAGTTTATTTATTGTCATAGAGGTGAGCATTACTGATTTAGATCTGGCTTTGCACTGTGGAGGGACATTAGCCGCTAACTTAGAATGTGGTGAGGACACATTAGTTCTTTTGTCAAATTTGCGAGGATACAGCTAGAATGCATCATTAACATACATTATCACGACATAACGATAGTATTAAAAGCTCTTTGGTCGAACAAATGTATATAATTTATATTATACATTGTCTACATTGTGGTTTCCTACTATTATAAAGGATCTTCCACTTATTTTCGGACATGTTGAATTGTTCAAGCGTAAACATATTAGAAATCCACTAAACAATGACAATAACCATAACTTCACAAGTGGCACCAGTCATGGCATAGAGCAGGACTGATCATTGAAGGATACATCGTATCAGTAGACTGATCTGCCAATTTTTGTTCCTGTAAAATGTATTGTAATTTTTACAGTGTACAATTTGATGGATAGCTTGAAATGTAATATAATATACTTTTTTTTTGCATTATTAGATAGTTTAACAGATATGCATTTGCATGCAGTACATGCATTTTTTTCATAAAAATCAAAAGGTCAAGTACAATTAGCATGAAAAGATAAAAGTACATTATTGACAAGTATTATTTCAAGGTTTTTGCAGGGCTATCTAAAAGGAGGTGGGGGCCTTGAGTTTGACACCTGTGGCATAGAGAAGGGGCTGATGATAACCATAGAACAGGGAAATGACATTGTGACCAAATGGTAACCTGTGCCCTGTGTCCTGGCAGGATAACTAATTGTATACCACAAAGTAAGCTGTGATTAGTCTCAAAATGAAGAGACTCACATCTCAGGCTCAAGCAAGAAGCTCTACTACACAGTTGATTGGTTTAAACTAAACAGTGGTTTACTTCTTTTTACACTGGTTAAGAATGTTAAAATGTGCAATACAGCGGCCTTAGTAAGCTTTGCTCTCTCACATCCTTTAACAGTACGCCTACGTCACATGTCGTTGAAGGGTGACATTTACTAAGACGTGTTTGAATTTATAATATATAGTATAGTATAGTCTTTATAATTGCTTTATTATACAGCAATCAACTTATTTTTACAGATGTTTAGGTTTAGGTTGAAATTTATTTCGAACATGTATACAATTTCAAAATGTCACATCACATATATATTTTTTCATTTCTTTTTACAACATTTCCAAAAAGGAGCAGGAAGATGCCGAACTAATCTAATTCTACACCTTTCCACTTAATTGCACATTCTAATACAGTGGTTCTCAAATAGGGGTACACGTACCCCTGGGGGTACTTGAAGGTATGCCAAGGGGTACGTGAGATTTTTTCTAAAATATTCTAAAAATTCCAACTATTCAAAAATCCTTTATAAATATATTTATTGAATAATACTTCAAAAAATATGAATGTAAGTTCATAAACTGTGAAAAGAAATGCAACAATGCAATATAAAGTATTGACAGCTAGATTTTTTGTGGACATGTTCCATAAATATTGATGTTAAAGATTTATTTTTTTGGGAAGGAATGTTTAGAATTAATTTCATGAATCCAGATGGATCTCTATTACAATCCCCAAAGAGGGCACTTTAAATTGAGGATTACTTCTATGTGTAAAAATCTGTATTTATAATTGAATCACTTGTTATTTTTCAACAAGTTTTTTGTTATTTTTATATTTTTTTCCCAAATAGTTCAAGAAAGACCACTACAAATGAGCAATATTTTTGCACTGTTATACAATTTAATAAATCAGAAACTGATGACATAGTGATGTATTTTACTTCTTTATCTCTTTTTTTCAACCAAAAATGCTTTGCTCTGATTAGGGGGTAAATGAATTAAAACAATATTCTCAGGGGCTACATCACTGAAAAAAGGTTGAGAACCACTGTTCTAATACATGTATTTACGCCCTTAATTTTTAATAGTAACACTCAAGCAGGCACAAGACATTGATTCATTGTTGATTATACATACATGTCCTTTAAAACTGACTTTGAAACAACATAGCAAAATAGTTTTATTTGTAAATTGAGGGTGGGAAATGACCAAATTTCAAAGGTCAACTCAACGTCACAACTTGACAGTGAATAAACGCCGCCATCAAAACTAATGTTGTTTCAACATTGTATTTACGTGTAGAAAATCGTGGGGAAATGACCAAAATTCAATGGTCAAATCAATGTCAAAACCCAACATTAATTAAATGTCGTCAAAAACCATGTTGTTTCAAAGTTATGTTTGAATTGCTCAAGGTCAGGACCTAATTCAACAGGTTCTCAACGTTGTTTGAATGTCTTGTGCCTGCTGGGAAACAATTCATGAAATTCTAAATTCAATTTACACATGAGATGAATAATATCTCATTTTCAATAATAAAGTGTGAGATTTTTATCTAAATTCTTCTTCACTGCACTTTGTAAACACTTTTAGTTTGAACAGTTTATTAAACTGAATCATATTAATACATTGTCTGTCTTCTTCGCTTAATCCATTCCATAATTTAATTCCACATACTGATATGCTAAAGATTTTAAATGTTATACTTGCAATCAAATGTTTTAAATATTTTTTTTCTCTCAGGTTATATTTCTGCTCTTTATTAAGAAGAATTGTGGTACATTATTTGGAAGCAGGTTATAGTTTGCTTCGTGCATACTTGTACTACCAAATCATTGAATTTCAATATTTTTAAGTATTTGCTGAACGACAGTTATGAATGTTAATCCAACATTGCCTACACCTATACTGTTAATAAAGCATTTGAGTAGCTTTAGATATGGAACAAATTACTCAATGGCAAATTTGTCTTGAAATCCATACAAAGAACCAATGAAAACATGTTTTATTCATTGTCATGAACCTAATTGTGAAGGCGTAGTTTATTTGTTGTAATAGAGGTGAGTTTTACTGATTTAGAAGTGGCTCAGCACTGTGAAGGAACATTAGCCGCCAGCTTAGAATGTAGTGAGGAAGCAATAATTCTCTTGTTAAATTTGCGGGAATACAGCTAGAATGCATCATTAACATACATTATCACGACAAAACGATAGTAATTTAATGTCTTGTTGTGCCTGCTGGGAAACAATTCAATGAATTCTAAATACGATTCACACATGGGATGAATAATATCTAATTTTCAATAATAAAATGTGAATTTTTTATCAAAATTCTTCTTCATTGCACTTTGTAAACACTTTTAGTTTCAACGGTTTAATCAAGTGGATCATATTAGTACATTGTTTGACTTCTAATCCCTTCCATAATTTAATTCCACATACTGATATGCTCATTTTAAGTTTTACAAGTGCACAGACATTTTTTTTAATTAAATTTTTCTATAAAGTTATATTTCAGTTTTTTTGTTAAAAAGAATGATTGTACATTCTTTGGTAGCATGTTATAGTTTGCTTTGTGCATACTTGCAGCTGTTTGCAAACGCACCAAATCATTGAATTTCAATATTGTTCAGTATTTGCTGAAAAATATTTGTTAGGTAAAATGCAGTGCATGTTTAGATATGGAACAAATTACTCAATAGCGAAATTGTCTTGAAATCCAAACAAAGAACTAATACAAGACATTTTTATTCATTGTAATGAATTTACACCCTGCGATAAAGTGGCGACTTGTCCAGGGTGTACCCCGCCTTCCGCCCGTTTGTATCTGAGATAGGCACCAGCGCCCCCCGCGACCCCAAAGGGAATAAGCGGTAGGAAATGGATGGATGGATGGTAATGAATGTATTTGTGAAAGTGTAGAGAAGAGTTACTTTTAAGGCGTGTGAATAACTGACAATTAGCATTATATAGTGTAAATACTGTATGTAAGAAACAGTAAATAACACATATATTATATTTATAACTGACTATTTCAAAATATAGAAGAGGGAGATTAAAGAAGGATAGTAACTATAGCAACTGGTAACTATAGTTACCAACGCGGTGCCCGCGGGCACCAGGTAGCCCGTAAGGACCAGATGAGTCGCCCGTGGGCCTGTTCTAAAAATAGCTCAAATAGAATAGCAGCACTTACCAGTGCACTGCCTCTATTTTTTAAATTGTATTTATTTACTAGCAAGCTGGTTTCGCTTTGCTCGACATTTTTAATTCTAAGAGAAACAAAACTCAAATAGAATTTGAAAATCCAAGAAAATATTTTAAAGACTAGGTCTTCACTTGTTTCAATAAATTCATTTATATTTTTACTTTGATTTTTATAACTTTCAGAAAGACAATTTTAGAGAAAAAAATACAACCTTAAAAATTATTTTAGGATTTTTAAACACATACATTTTTACCTACTAAATTCCTTCCTCTTCTTTCCTGACCATTTAAATCAATGTTCAAGTAAATGTATTTTTTTATTGTAAAGAATAATAAATACATTTTAATTTTTTGTTTTTTCGACAAAGAATATTTGTGAAATATTTCTTCAAACTTATGATTTAAATTTAAAAACAATTATTCTGGCAAATCTAGAAAATCTGTAGAATCAAATTAAAATCTTATTTCAAAGTATTTTGAATTTCTTTTAACATTTTTGTTCTGGAAAATCTAGAAAAAATAATGATTTGTCTTTGTTAGAAATATAGCTTGGTCCAATTTTTTATATATTCTAACAAAGTGCAGATTGGATTTTAACCTATTTAAAACATGTCATCAAAAATATATAATTTTTGGGAAAAATTGTAAGATGATCAGTGTTTTCACAAAGATAAATATCATTATTAATAATAACATAGAGTTAAAGGTAAATTGAGCAAATTGGCTATTTCTGGCAGTTTATTTAAGTGCGTATCAAACTGGTAGCCCTTCGCATTAATCAGTACCCAAGAAGTAGCTCTTGGTTTCAAAAAGGTTGGTGACCCCGAACTATAGCAACCAAGCCAATTAATAAGAGCTGATGAGCAGTTAGCATGTCAGGCTAATGTCAGCTGCTGTTGTTCTCTGGCAGGCAGCCATAGAAAAGTCAAATGTAAACACCACCGCTCTCTTAACAAGTAAGAAGTTACACAGCTCAGGGCTTCAAATTGGGTGAGGTAGAAGTGGAAGAGTGTGGAAAGCGGTCAAGCACACTGACCTACGGGGCCTAACGGCTGCTGCTGGCCGTCCTCCCCGAAGATGAGTCGGAAGTCCAGCTCCTCATTACCGGGGCAGTTTGCCGTCGTCATCTGCTTTGACAGCTCGGCTCTTTTTCCCTCTTCAAACCTCCTCCTCCTCCTACTACTACTACTACTACTGACGCTGCTGCGCCGCCGCTCGACCACCGAGGCAGGCGGGCTACTCTCTGGGAAAATGCCGCAACATTTACCGAGCGTCACGCCGCCAATTCCGAACTTTGCTTCATTCGGGACCCAATTAAGTGACCCGCTTGAGTTTGTGACCAAATCCAAAATATTCTTCCGAAAGTTAAATGGACATGTAGACAAAGTCCCCCTCGTCGCGTAAACCAGACAAAAAAAGAACCGCCTTATTTCGCGAGCGAGTTAAATGTTCTTCGGAAAGCAAGCGAATGGTCCGGAAATGTCTATCCCAGTTTGGGTGCCTCTTCTTCGGCCCCGCTTGTCTGTCTCTCTCGCTCTGTGTGTGGAGCTCCGATCCCAACTTTTACTAACCCCGCGTGACAAGGCACTTCCAGCTGTGATGTCAGCGCACGCACGCACACACACACACACACACACACACACACACACACACACACACACACACACACACACTCACACACACACACACACACACACAATGAGCTGGTTGCTGCTGCGCTCATTTTGAAAAGTTTTTTTATGTGGGGGGGCGGCGTTATTTTGAAAAGATATTTTATGTAATAATCATAATAACACCATAATAATAATTATTATCTTTTACAACATTTTGATTTCATTCCAATCCCCCCAGAAACGTACATTTTAAATTTAGATTTGGATTTGTTTTATTGATAGATAGCTAGATAGATAGATAGATAGATAGATAGATAGATAGATAGATAGATAGATAGATAGCCCTGCGATGAGTTGGCGCCCGGTTGTTGTTGAGATAGGCACCAGCGGCCCCCGTCACCCCAAAGGGAATATGTGGTAAAAAATGGATAGATAGATAGATAGATAGATAGATAGATAGATAGATAGATAGATAGATAGATAGATAGATAGATAGATAGATAGATAGATAGATAGATAGATAGATAGATAGATAGATAGATAGATAGATAGATGGATAGATAGATAGATAGATAGATAGATAGATAGATAGATAGATAGATAGATAGATAGATAGATAGATAGATAGATAGATAGATAGATAGATAGTACTTTATTGATTCCTTTAGGAGAGTTCCCTCGGGAAAATTAAAATTCCAGAAGCAGTGTACAGATTTGAGATATAATTTAAAAAGTAAATAAATGAGGTATACACAGAAATAAAATACAAAATATAACAATAAGAAAAAAATATAAAGCAAGAATACGTATAAAAATATAAAAATAAGAATATAACAAGAGAAACTAGGCAGTAGTGACCATGTTATGAAGAGGGGGGGATGAAGAAAAACGGTACTGCTGTCATTTATATGAAATATGTGTGTATTGCACCTTTAAAAGTTTGTTTGTACAGATTATAATTTATTGTGACCTATTTTCCTCACTATCTGGATCCGTGGTTCCCCCAACTTTTTTCACCAAGTACCACCTTGGCTCTCTGAGTACCACAATATGACAAACATGGAAACACAGTAGCGTGGATGGCCTGAGTATTCATTAAAAACAAAACAGAGGTTTTATTTAACAGTTGTATTTAATATTGTTTGGCCACTGTAACATTACACACAGTTTGAATAGCAACACTGTGTTTCAATATAAAAAATAAAACAAAAAGTTTCTGTGGTCTACCATCATATAGAGCCTGCATACCACGAGTCGTACACGTACCACAGTTTGAGAATCACTGAGATCATATGGTTCTCCAAATCGTTTTACACCAACAACTGCTGTTTTTGCTTGGCAGGTACCACCTTTTTTGGTTAACCTAACTGTTTAGCTCTGAATATGTGGTGACGAAAAAAACATTTAATTCAATTTAAGAAAGCTACAGATCCTTTTTTTTTGTTTTCCTCATGTAATTTCATTTTATTATTTGAAAAAAGCCATGTCTATGAGCATGTCTTACATAGTGAGGGAGGGGCCACCTAACGGGCCGCGGTGTGATGCCAGACGTGTGACCCATACTTTATCAGTATCAGGATTCAGAACCTGCCTTGAAATGATGTCCACTACAAAACAAGCTCAGTGTAGCTATTAATCTTGAATTCCTCTTTTTTGATTAAAAAAATTAACACACGTTGTTTAATTCTTTTTTTTCTTTTTTTTTGCAGGTTGAAGTGTGAGCCTATCGTGCTCCTGAGTCAATGTTGCCGATCAATTTGAATTCATTGTTATTTATTTATTTATATCATTATTATTTAATTGTATCTTTCAATATTGAATACCTCAAGTTGGTCAAAAAATGTTTATCGTTTAAAGAAGAATTTAATTTTTTTTTTATATTACAGGCAAATTGATACACTTTACTGTTACATACTAAAACAATATTATTACTGTGTTTTGTGAGTTGCTCCATATTTGTTTAATCTTTTTCGTTTTTTGTTACTGTTAATAAGGATACAATGTTATGCAGAGTTGTACTTACAACAATGTTATAGACAAATGATACGAGGCTGGAGTGTGGGGGCGCAAAATGTTTTCTTCTTCTTAAGGGGGTAGCGTAAGAGAAAATAATTGAGAAACACTGAATTTGGGAATATATCGAATTTGGTACTTTTATAGTTACTTTTATAGTACTTCCAGGTACCAGTTCACGTGAAATCAAACGGTGCCATATTTCAATACCTTTGTTGCGCCTGACGTTTTGTCTGGTTGCAAACTCGGCACCCGCTCAAGCACTTGGCCGGGAAACAAGCAGTCTGTCATTTAGAGCTGAGTCGGCCTGCCTATAGGTAACGTCACAATTTTCCATGTCAACAATGCAAGATGAAGGCGCTCAAAACTACAGTAAGGCTCCACCTTTCAAAATGTGCTAGCTCAATGCTAATTTACATAGGATTTCCCGTAGACGTGCTACTAATTAGCATTATTGATTTTACATGGCGCGTTCAACACCTCCAAATTTGGCAATGAAAACTACAACTAAGAAGCATGTTACAACCAAACAGCTGCTGTGTATTAAGTACAATATTTACAGTTTAAAAACTTTATAGGGCGCAACAAAAGAAAAGACAGGCACATTCAACATAATGGTAAAGACTACTTCTTGGTTACAGCAGTACATCATACACTGTGTTTAAATATATAAAAATATAAAACAAAAAATGTAATAAGGTGTTTCTTTGGTCTACCACCAAATAGAGCCCACATGGTAAATGTACAACAGTTTGAGAATCACTAATAAGATATGGTCCTCAAAATCATTTTACACCAACAACTGCTGTTTTTGCTTAGCAGCTACCACCTTTTTTGGTTGACCAAACGGTTTAACTCTGAATATGTGAGGACGGGGGGAAAAAAGTGTATTCAATTTCAGACAGCTACAGATTCAGTTATTTCATTTTTTTTCTCATACACTTTTCTGTTACATAATGAAAACTACAACTAAGAAGCATGTCACAATCAAACAGCTGGTGTGTACTAAGTACAATATTTACAGTTCAAACACTTTGTAGGGCGCAATAAATGAAAAGACAGGGACTTACAACATAATGGGAAAGACTAATTCTTGGTTACAGCAGTACATCACTACTGCCATCAGCTTGGAATTGCATCTACTACTATGTAATATGTTTTAAGTGAGACACAGAAGTGCAAGAAAAACAAAATATAACAACTGGCCCCCCCTCCGACTCCGAACGGGACAAGCAGTAGAAAATAAATGGCCCGCACATCTCAGTGGTAAATGTTAATCAAAAAATGTATTTAACAGTTAACATTATTTAAACACTTGAACACCTATAAAAGAAAATTGATATCGCTGAGTATCAATTCATCAGTACCAGGAATTGCTAGCGTATCAATTTCAATTAGAAAGCGACCCATCCCCCATAGTTTGAAAATCAATGCTTATGTTTACACATTAATGCTTTATGCACATTTTTCTAACCTTTACATCATGAAGCCTTCTGGACTAAACTATGAAAGCACAATAGATGCACAACTTTTGGATTATGACATAAAACAGAACAACTACAATAGAGAAGAAGCACGATGATAACCATAGAACAGGAACCTTTAACTGCAACACAACTCAGCGATGAAAACGACACCTTCACCCGTGTCTTGCAGGCTGCTCATTTGCCTTGATAATAATATATCATGAATGTATAAGGATTGGTACCGAATTCTGTACTTCGATTACCGAATGCTGATTCAAGTAAAATCAAATGATACCATAGTTCGATACTTTGGCTGCATGTGACGTCACATCTGCTTGAAGACTTGAACAAGGGTCAAACATTTGATGGACAAACAAGCATATTCAGAGGTAAAGTTTAAATTTTCCATGCCAAGAAAGCAAACATGCCTGAGAGAAAATGCACGAAAATAGAGATCCACTTTTTAAAATATGCCCCTCGATGCTAATGGATATGCCATACACATGCTGCTAGTTAGCAGTAGCAATTTTACATGGCGATTTTAACACCTCCAAAATTGGTAATTAGAAATACAACTAAGATGCATGTAACAATCCACCAGCTGGTGGGTACTAAGTGTGCAGTTGTTAAATAACAACAGTAAAACACTGTAAAATCAAAAATAGTTTATCACAGTATCAAATGCAGTGGATTACTGAAAACCAAGAAACTCTAGATCAGGAGTTGGGAACCTTTTTGGCTGATAGAGCCATGAAAGCCAAATATTTCAAAATGTATTTCCGTGACAACCATATCATATTTTTTAACACTGAATACAACTAAATGCGTGCATTTTTTAAGTAAGACCAACATTTTTTGAGTATAATAAGTCTCTAATTATTTTGAATAACATTGTTATTTCTTGAACAGGTGCGGTAGAAAACTGATGGATGGATTAAAATGCATGAGAATGTTTTATATTTTGAACGTTATTTTTAACATCGTGATTACCTGCGGAATTATTCATTACTTATCGTGTTAAGCAATGCCAGCTAAGATTTATCTGAGCGCCAGATGCAGTCATCAAAAGAGCCACATCTGGCTCTATAGCCATAGGTTCCCTACCCCTGCTCTAGCTAATCGAACTGACTATGGTTACAATACATAGAAAACACATGACTTTACTGTGAAAATAATGAAAAACTGTACAAAGCATTTGCAAATACTGTAATGTCACAAGCATGCAAATACTGTAAAATGTATGCTTGTCCAGGGTGTACCCCGCCTTCCGCCCGATTGTAGCTGAGATAGGCGCCAGCGCCCCCCGCGACCCCAAAAGGGAATAAGCGGTAGAAAATGGATGGATGGATGGATGTATGGTATTATTATTCTTTCTAAATTAAAGATTTTGCAGATTGCACACATAAATTTATAGCATATCTTAATTGTTTTGAGTTTGTGTTGAAGCATTCGCCTAGTTAACTTTGGGCTTACAACATGTTTTCTTGCATTTTTGTGGCAAGTGGTTTCAGACATTGAGGGGTTATGTCTTTGTGCTTCATTGCATACTGCATCATAATGAAACACGCTGTGTGTTTAACACTGTTGGAACTGGTTGCAAGCAGCTATTTAACAGATATGGAGCATTTAAAGCTTATTTTGAATAGCTCACTTGAAGGAACATGTTGTGAGTTGTCCAGTGAAAGGTTGTACAAATACTTTCAAGTTAAAAATCCTCATGTACCGCTCACATGTCTCGGAAACAAAGGCATTTTGCAGATACTGGTATTGGTGAAAGGGCAGCACAGTGGAGAAGTGATTAACACTTGTGACTTACAGTGAAGAGGTCTTGGGTTAGAGTCCCGGGCTAGGGGTCTTTCTGTGTGGAGTTTGCATGTTCTCCATCTGAATGCGTGTATGTTCTCTCCAGGTACTCTGGCTTCCTCCCACCTTCGAAGACATGCACCTGGAGATAGGCTGATTGGCAACGCTAAACTTGGCGATAATTTATTTTACTGCAAATTCCTGACAACCACAGCTACCGGTATTTTACTTCAAATTTTATAGCTTTTGTTAGAAACAGATTAACAATACATCCATTTTTTTCTTAGTAATTTACTTTAAGCAAAAACAGTTATCAACTGCAAAATTAACAGATTCAACATAAACATACCCTTTACATTGTGACTGTATTTTTTATGGTGAATTCCTGGCAGACATATCTGCCGTTATTTTACCGTGAATTGAGCTGATTATTTTTTTTTTTTTACAATGTGGTGCATTCAACCTTATGGCAAAGACTACTTTCTGACTACGACACATAAAATAATGCATACTTGCAAATGAGACTCAGAAGAATTTGAAAACTAGATATAACAACTGGACAGCAGCGTTATCATTATCCTTTATTAACACATGAACACACAAAAGTACGAAAATGTCCCGCTACCAGGAATTGGTGCCTGTGGCAATTTGAAAGGTACCTATCCCTACCGCAATAAAAGCTGTGTTTCATGTTAATGTGAATATATTATTAAGAGAGATTATTAATATTATGATATTATTATATTTTGTATTATTATTATTATTATTATAAGAGATACATTAGAGCAGTCAGTGTACAACTTGTACAGTGATTAAATTGTGTACATGTGTTATACTAAAAGAAATTCAATACTAAATATTTTTGTGTAAAATAACAAATTTAACTAAATTCAACATATATTCATAAGTGTTCCTGACACCTGACGGCCAAAATTCAAACCCAGTTTTTTTTCTTACGAGTCCAGCATTAAAACAGCGCGGTACCAGGTACTTTGTAAATATTTGGGGAAATTTGCTGTTATATTTTTTAATCAGTCATTGAGCAGGAAGGAGCTAGAAATCTGTCTATGGTTGGAAAAAAGGTTTAATATTAATCACACTGTCATTCATTAATTGACATTTTGCTCACTTGAAGTGACTTGTTTATTAATCTTAAAAAAAAAAAGTATCTTTTTTTAATCTACTTCAATTTAATTTGATCCATGTTTTGTACGAAAAGAAAGATTATATTTATTGTTTTTGTGCAAAACAGAAAATTTAACAAACCAAAAACGTAAATGTACAATTTATCCCGACACCTGACTGGCCTAAATTCAAACACAGTTTTTCTTTGTACAAGCCCACCATGAGGGTCCTTGTAAATATTTGTGTATTTTTGCTGTTATTTTTGATCAGTGATGGAGAATGAATGGGCTGGGAATAAGTTTCTGGTAAAATTTCATATAAATCGTGCTGGTATAAAAAAAACTGACATTTTAAATGAGCTTACTCACGCGAAACAGGAGAAGGCTAATATGAGGCCATTAGCAGATTATTTTTTTAAAAATCTAATTTTTTTTAACACATTTTGAATCAAACTTGAATTTAATTTGATGCATTTTTTGGGACTAAAACAAATAAATGGGAAATAAATTGTTCAATATAATTTTAGTGCAAAAAAATATTTTAACATCATTACAACATACATTTTTAAACCTTCCCCAAATCAATTCTAATCGGGATTCAAACCTAATACATTGCCTTACAAGACAAGACTAATGCTGCTTGTGCGCCACAGGTGCCAATGTGAATTTTGCTTATCCCTATCTGGGACGGAACAGGAAGGGTCTGGGAATACGTTTGTCGATTTTCATATGGAGCACCCTGTCATTCATTAATTGATATTTTAATGCGCTTCTTCACGTAAAAGGGTAAGTGTTCTGCGGCTCAGCTACTATAGCTATACTGCTGTAAAGTCACACACTGACTACTCTAAAGCATATCCAGGTTTCGTTTCTTCAGTGCTGTCCCTTGAGAAGATCTGTTAAAAAAAAAAAGAGCAGGCCTAGAATACCTAAGTAATTGATACGTTCCACATTATTCTAATCAGTGCTGTTGCAAGCAAGTCTTCCAGTAATTAACGCTGCATGAATAAAAGGTTCCGGTTGTTTTTAATCATCTGTTCCTGGTACTGTAGTCCCTGTGATGAGCTCAAATCTAATAGTAAATCCGTCTGCACAGGCTTTCTCCCACTTCTTTTTAAACCCTCTGCTTGTATTCAACCCATCAGTCTCCTCCAGTTAATCTTCACTAGGAAAGAAATAACGCGTGTACACACACACACACACACACACACACACACACGGGTTAATGCACTCTAAAGCTATAATGAAAATGTCTTTAACAGTCATGCTACTGTATGTTATATATCAGTGCAAGATTGTCAATGTGATTTTTTTTTTAAACGCACACACTAAAGATGAAGATGACAGTTTTTAGGTTCTGCAACCTCAATAACCAGCTGTAAACTTGTTTTAACTCAGTAACAAATCTGTCATTTTTAAATGATCGCACTCGACTATTCTAAAAAAACCCCGTTTCCATATGAGTTGGGAAATTGTGTTAGATGTAAATATAAACGGAATACAATGATTTGCAAATCTTTTTCAACTCATATTCAGTTGAATGCACTACAAAGACAAGATATTTGATGTTCAAACTCATAAACTTTATTTTTTTTTGCAAATAATACTTAACTTAGAATTTCATGGCTGCAACACGTGCCAAAGTAGTTGGGAAAGGGCATGTTCACCACTGTGTTACATCACCTTTTCTTTTAACAACACTCAATATATGTTTGGGAACGGAGGAAACTAATTGTTGAAGCTTTGAAAGTGTAATATTTTCCCATTCTTGTTTTATGTACAGCTTCAGTCGTTCAACAGTCCGGGGTCTCCGCTGTCGTATTTTACGCTTCATAATGCGCCACACATTTTCGATGGGAGACTGGTCTGGACTGCAGGCGGTGCAGGAAAGTACCCGCACTCTTTTACTACGAAACCACGCTGTTGTAACACGTGGCTTGCCATTGTCTTGCTGAAATATGCAGGGGCGTCCATGAAAACGTTGCTTGGATGACCACATATGTTGCTCCAAAACCTGTATGGACCATTCAGCACTAATGGTGCCTTCACAGATGTGTAAGTTACCCATGCCTTGGGTACTAATACACACCCATACCATCACAGATGCTGACTTTTGAACTTCGCGCCTATGACAATCCGGATGGTTATTTTCCTCTTTGTTCCGGAGGACGCCACGTCCACAGTTTCCAAATATAATTTGAAATGTGGACTCGTCAGACCACAGAACACTTTTCCACTTTGCATCAGTCCATCTTAGATGAGCTCGGGGCCAGCGAAGCCAGCGGCGTTCCTTGGTGTTGTTAATAAATGGGTTTTGCTTTGCATAGCAGAGTTTTAACTTGCGCTTACAGATGTAGCAACCAACTTTAATTACTGACAGTGGTTTTATGAAGTGTTCCTGAGCCCATGTGGCGATATCCTTTACACACTGATGTCTGTTTTTGATGCAGTACCGCCTGAGGGATCAATGGTCCGTAATATCATCGCTTACGTGCAGTGATTTCTCCAGATTGTCTGAACCTTTTGAGGATTTTACGGACCGTAGATGGTAAAATCCCTAAATTTCCTGCAATAGCTCATTGAGAAATGTTGTTCTAAAACTGTTTGCTTACAAATTGGTGGCCCTCGCCCCATCCTTGTTTGTGAATTACTTAGCATTTCATGGATGCTGCTTTTATACCCAATCATGGCACCCACCTGTTCCCGATTAGCCTGCACACCTGTGGGATGTTCCAAATAAGTGTTTGATGAGAATTTCTCAACTTTATCAGTATTTATAGCCACCTTTCCCAACTTCTTTGTCACGTGTTGCTGGCATCAAATTCTAAAGTTAATGATTATTTGCACAAAAAAAAAATCTTTATCAGTTTGAACATCAAATATGTTGTCTTTGGAGCATATTCAACGGAATATGGGTTGAAAATGATTTGCAAATGATTGTATTCCGTTATATTTACATATAACACAATTTCCCAACTCATATGGAAACGGGGTTTTTACATTCATGCTTTGGACAATAGGACGTTGCATTAAGTCAATGCTCCAAAAGTACATTAGTCGAAACAAACTGTTCATGCAGCAAACAGCTCTTGCTTTTATTTGTGAGAAGTACACACACATACACACACACACATTTATACCAATGTCAAACGCTCGTGGGTGTAATAGACAGGCGCTCAGCACAAAGACATCTGAAAGCATCAATATATCGTTTCCTGTGGTCTTTTTTTCCATGTAAAACAGGAAAAACATTCTTCAAACTTATTCTGTACTAATCATAACTTGTCCCATCAATAAATTTGAGTGGAAAAACCACAATTAAAAATTGAAATTGGTAAAAGTGAATATACTACCTGGGGTTGACAAACAACAATACCAAACATTGATTTAAGTGAAATTGATTTGACGTTTACATACCATCACAGTCACAAGTATTCATAATATTTCTCAATACATGCATCCATTAACATAGAGAAAACTGTACAATAGGTTTTCTTCAACCTTTTAAAGCAAGTACCACCTTAGAATTACTAGTAACCTTGTTTATACCTCCGCCTACTATCACGGCTTGTGGCTTGCACTTGTTGCAGGCAATTGGCTTGTGGTCTATGAAGTGAGTTAAACAGTAATTATTCAGCAAAGAATCAATTTATATTTTAATTATATAAAAACACCATTAGAGTAAATCATATTATTAACACATTTTATATATTTGATATGAGTAATGTATACAAATAAATACGAAATAATTATGAATAATTTATAATACAAATTAAAATACAAAATATTATATCATATTCATTATGGTATAATAAGTATACATAGTTGGTTAGCAAATTGGTGTTAATACATTTTTACAGTATATATCTTAAATGTAATTTTAGAATATTTTTTGAAATGATCAGTTTTTGCGTACCGCTCGATGCAGGATGCAGACTTCAATCAATACTTAAAGGAACCTGTGATGATTCTTGTGGTCAAGATCAGTGGTTCTAAAACTTTTTTTTCACCAAGCACCACCTCAGAAAAAAAATGGCTCTCCAAGTACCACCATAATAACCAACATAAAATATGATAGCGTAGTAGGCCTGTTTTTTTGTTTCAAAATCATGAAATAAAGAAAATATTTTGAAAGAGTGGTAATTAGATTGGGACATGAGTACAACAGGAAGACATTTATATGCAATACAAAACACAGTAGGGGCGGGAAGAACTGTAAGGGGGAGCACAAAAACGGAAAGAATCATATCAGGCATTAGTTTAGGACACACCAAACAGAACAAGATGTTGCACTTCATAAACACACCACAGGATTATGAGACAGCTGCAATGAGGTAGAGTCAGTGCAACATGCTATCATTCATTGTGGGAAAAACAATACAGCAGTGCTTCTCAAACTTTTTTCACCAAGGACCACCTCAGAAAAAAGTTGGCTCTCCAAGTACAACCATAATGACCTACATTACAATACAGTTGCATAGTAGGTCTAAGTACTCATTAAAACAAGACATAGGTTTTATTCAACAAGTATATTTAATATTTGTGGGCACTTTAATATTACACACAGTTTAAACCAGGGGGCACCAACGCGGTGCCCGAGGGCACCAGGTAGCCGGGAAGGACCAGATGAGAAGCCCGCTGGCCTGTTCTAAAAATAGCTCAAATAGCAGCACTTACCAGTGAGCTGCCTTTATTTTTAAAATTGTATTTATTTACTAGCAAGCTGGTGTTGCTTTGCTCGACATTTTTAATTCTAAGAGAGACAAAACTCAAATAGAATGTGAAAATCCAAGAAAATATTTTACATACTTTAAATAAATTCATTTATTTTTTTTACTTTGCTTCTTATAACTTTCAGAAAGACAATTTTAGAGAAAAAATACAACCTTAAAAATGATTTTAGGATTTTTAAACACATATACCTTTTTACCTTTTAAATTCCTTCCTCTTCTTTCCTGACAATTTAAATCAATGTTCAAGTAATTTTTTTTTTTTTACTGTAAAGAATAACAAATACATTTAATTTTTTTTCTTCATTTTAGCTTCTGTTTTTTTCCATAAAGAATATTTGTGAAATATTTCTTCAAACTTATTATGATTAAAATTCAAAAAAAATATTTGTCTTTGTTAGAAATATAGCTTGGTCCAATTTGTTATATATTCTAACAAAGTGCAGATTGGATTTTAACCTATTTAAAACACGTCATCAAAATTCTAAAATTAATCTTAATCAGGAAAAATTACTAATGATGTTCCAAAAATGTTTTATTTATTTTATAAAAACAATTCAAATTAGGTAGTTTTTCTGTTTTTGTTTTTTTTTTACGGTTGAATTTTGAATTTTAAAGAGTCGAAATATATTTATAAAAATATTTATCTGTTTCTATATACATTTGTGAGAAATCATTAAGGTGATCAGTGTTTCCACAAAGAGAAATATCATTAATTATTAATGATAACATAGAGTTAAAGGTAAATTGAGCAAATTGGCTATTTTTGGCAATTTATTTAAGTGTGTATCAAACTTGTAGCCCTTCGCATTAATCAGTACCCAAGAAGTAGCTATTGGTTTCAAAAAGGTTGGTGCCCCTGGTTTAAACAGTAACACTGTGTTTGAATATAGGAAACTAAAACACTGTACTTCAATCAAACGATTATTTGACGTGCCACTTAGTGGATCCCGCGTATCACAAGGGGTACACGTACCACAGTTGGAGAATGACTGGTCTAGATAATATGTATTGGACATGCTTTGGTGTAAATACGGTTAAAAATAAACTTCATAAACGTTATGTAGGTTCACCGGTCAGAGGATTAGGTACACCTGCACACTCTGATAGATACAGAGCTGCATGACAAAAAGCCAACATTTATGTCACTGCATGTTATTGTGCACGTGCCATGATTAAATGATAATAAAAATGTATCCTACCTTATCTTACCTTACCTTACCTTATTCCCTTATATTTTGTTTCCTCAAACCACGTAGTAATGTCGCAATGGCATGTCTTTTTCATCAGAGTCCAGCAGCTAATCCAGGGGTGTCAAACTTATTTTTATTAAGGGCCACGTCGTAATTATGGCTGCCTTCAGAAGGCCACATCGAGTGGCGTGGTGGGTCACAGTAAATGACATGGTGGACCACGTCAAATGACGTGGAAGACCACATTGAATGATGTGGTAGGCCACTTTAATTACGTGTCGGGTCACATTGAATGATGTGGAAGACCACATTGAATGTTGTCACAGGCCAACTTAAATAATAGGCCAGGCCACATTTTTTGTAAATGTAGCAGGCCATTTTGAATAATGTGGCAGATCACATTAAATGATGTGGAAAACCACATTGAATAATGTGTCAGGCCAACTGAATGACATTGCAGATCACATTAAATAATGTGACAAGCCAAACTGAATGACTTGGAAGATCACATTAAATAATGTGGCAGGCTAATTTGAATGACTTAGAAGATCACATTAAATAGTGTGGCTGGCCAATTTGAGTGATGTGGTGGACAACACTGAATAATATGAAAGATCACATTGAACAATGTAGCAGGCCAACTAAATATTGTAGCGGGCTGAATTGAATGACGTGGCGGACCATATTGAATGATGTGGCGAACCATATTGAATGATATGGCAGACCACATTGAATAACGCGGCAGGCCACATTAAACTATGTTGTGGACCATGTTAAATTACTTTGCAGACCAGTAAAAATCATGTGGCAGGCCATTATGTGGAAGGACATGTTTAAAAAATGGTCTGGCCAAATTAAATGACGTTGCGGACCACTAAAATAATGTGGCAGGCCACTTTGAATGACTTGGAAGATCACATTAAATATCGTGGCTGGCCACTTTGAATGATGTGGTGGACAACACTGAATAATATGGAAGATCACATTTAACAATGTAGCAGGCCACCTAAATATTGGAGCGGGCTGAATTGTATGATGCGGCGGACCATATTGGATGATGTGGCAGACTACATTGAATAATGTGGCAGGCCACGGTAAACTATGTTGTGGACCATATTAAATTACTTTGCAGACCAGTAAAATGAGTAAAAAAATGCCCACATAAGTACATCCGCCAATCAGTGATGTCACAAATAGCCCACTGTTAAAACATAATTTTTGCACAACTCCTAACAGTCTTCTGTGCAAGGAAAATGTGCTATTTGCAGCTAAAAAAAAAACGGTTTGACAAATTAAAGTGCGCTCTTACTCCAAATGTGGCCATAGTATGACTTGCTGTGTAATAAACACCAAATTCAAAAACTTCAAATGAAAAAAAAAAATCACATTTTTGTTGAAATGTTCTACCTTTTCTATGTCATTTTTTGAGACAGTCACCTGACACCTCCATACATGCACCCAGGTCACATTTCAATTACCTGCATTATCTTCAAAGATGACCTTTGAAGGGAGAAGATAACAAGAGCAAATTGTGTGGGCGGCTGTAGATGCGGTTTGTGATATTGTATACTATGATCTACTTTTGAGGTGTTGTTCTTCTTTCAAGGATTTGCTCTCTTCAGAAATGCTAAGGTAAGCACCTTCGTAACAGGTGCTCGCTGAATGTCAACAGATATCAAGTTGCTGTGCTCGAATGTCGGCACATAAGGACTAAGTGAGGCAATAAAACTGGACAAAATGATTTATATGATGCAAATCCAGTGTGAACAAATGTATATTTAATTATGTTTTAAATGGTGATAGATTGTATTGCTAAGGGCCATATGGTGTTGTAAAATCATGTTTTGTGTGTTTGGTACTATTTGAAGCCTTACAAACTGGATGGATGGATGGATAATGAATACATTGCCATTGCAACTGTCATTGAAGAAGTAAGGCCAGATCAGGTGCCGCCCTCTAGTGGTTTGTTGGTAACACTGAGCACTGACAAGAAAGTTCAAGGCCCAGCAGCAGGCAAAAAAATGCATTTCTTTAGCATCAAAGATGAATAAAATATTTGCTAGCTAGAGTCCAGAGGTATCAGAACAACCCCAGCATGCATGTTGTAAATCAATCACTAGTTCATTTAGCACCACGGTTGTTTATCACAAGCTGCTGCACAATCAATTCCCACAGCCAAGCAGAGCAGAAAATACAAGAGGGAAATGGTTGAACAAAATATGTGGCTGAAAAAACTACAAAAGACTGAAAAGCTACCCTGCTTTTGACCCTGTTTCTTTGGATACAAAAAGGAGATTAGTCACCTGTTATTATTTTAAATGCCTGGTGGCACACAGCATGTAGCAGCACTGGATTATCCTCCAAGGAATCTTAGGACAGGCACTTAATGAGTAGCTTTGAACCTTTAATTAGTCACATACGGACGTCAAATTTAGCACACATGAATTAAAAATGAATTAGACAACCAACGTACCTAAGAAAGTAGACTTGATAGCTGTACTGAGATTGGTAAGTAGTGAGTTCAAACCCCGGCCGAGTCATACCAAAGACTATGAAAAAATGGGACCCATTACCCATTAGGGTTGGGATTGGGGGTTAAATCACCATAAATGATGCCCGGGCGCGGCACGGCTGCTGCCCACTGCTCCCCTCACTTCCCAGGGGGTGATCAAGGGGATGGGTCAAATGCAGAGGACAAATATCACCACACCTAGTGTGTGTGACAATCATTGGTACTTTAACTTTTACACTGACTACTCTGACTGATGTACATCATTGTCTATCGAAGGGTTGTACGGTGATACAAATGCTTCTTACTGTGATCCCCAAAATAAAAATAATTGATTATAACACTGCACATGTATCCTCTAATAATGAACATAATGTAAAATAAACTTGTAATGTGCTCTAAAAATAATATAAATGTTAAATATTCGGTATTGTATTGAAGCTTGTTTTAAAGTTAAATGGCTAATATCAATGAGTTTGTCAGAGTGAGTTGGTGACGAACCCCAAGATGCAGAGAAGGAGGCAGGCATTGCGCAAGAAAACATAATTTAATTTAACACTAAGACAAAACCGAACAAAAATGGTACAAACAAAAGGCGCGCACGAGGTGGATAAAAAACTTGGCTAAGAACAAAAACACTTACTGTGACACGACGGAACTATGGCATGAACAGAGTGAACAGAAGTAGACAAAGCTACAAGCGACAAGAGGTAGTGGTGACCACGACACAACAATAATCCAGCACTGACTGGAGGAGAAAACAGGTCTAAATAGTGACTGGCTGATTGACACCAGGTGTGGCCAGGTGCCAATCAGCCACAGCTGAGGAAACACAGCACTCAGGGAGACAAACAGGAAACAGAAACAAAATAAGAGTGCTGACAGGAACTAAAGACAAGAAATACTACACACACACAGAGGAAAAACTAAAACATAACCAAACTGTCAGAGGCTACCCTGACAGAGTTATTACTTTTTTTGATATATATGTATCTAGAGATCAATTATGGTCTGTTCAATTAAGTTACATTTTCAATCAATCCGTTATTATAATCACATTTTCAAACAAGTATGTATATTTGGTCTAAATGTGCATGTTTTTTTGTGTTTTGTTAAAGAGATTTATTATTTTTTTCCCCAACACCTTCCTAGGCAGTAAACTTAATTTAAACATGTCAAAGTTATGGTATGACTAAATGATCAGTGAAAGACACGGATAAAACCCTTTGAGACACTAGTGATTTAGGGCTATATAAATAAACTTTGATTTATTGATTAATTGAAGACCACATGATGTCTGAAACACATAAATCATAACTGTAAACATTTATATTTTAAAGCAAGGGTGTCCAGAGTGCAGCCCGGGACCTATTTTTAGGCCTGCAGACCAAGTTTTGTTGGCCCGCAGCATGTTGTTGGAAAAAAAAACAACAGTAAAAAAGTAGGACAAAAGAGGAAAAAATTGGAATGGAATGAAAAAAAGATTACATTTTCAAACTAATAACTGATAATAATATAATTACCTCACATGTAACACACATTTTTGTCATTAAACAGATATAATATCTGTTTTTAGAATTTTTTTTAAATAAAGAGTATCAAAATTGCCTCTTCATAGTTTGACTTTTCAACACCCCGATCTAAAATATTAGAAATTCTCAAAATAAAAATACAATTAAAACATAAGCAAAGTATAGTTAGTTGGTTAGTTTATTTAAAAACAAACTAACTTATGAATTAATTAGTTTGAAAAATTACAACAACTATAACACACAGTGTTATATGCAGAAATTTTGACACGGTAGTTTATCTAGTTACACAATTGTAATAATATTGTTACTGTTATATTCTCAAAAGGGAAAAACAATAGTAAAAAAATAAAAATTTAAATTATATATATATATACATATATTATATATACCGTATTTCCTTGAATTGCCGCCGGGGCACTAATTAATTTAAAACCTCTTCTCACTCCTGCGCTTACCAAAGGCCAACGGTAAAAGTAAGCATGCGTTAATTATTTTAAAACCTTTTCTCACTCTGGCACTTACCAAAGGCATGCAGTAAAAAATTGAGTGTGATGTAAGCTTGGACCTTCAATCCTATTGAATAGCTCTTAATCTTCTTCCCTTTATGCGATTTTTAAATTACCAGTATTGATATCAGCCTCCTCCATTTTGAAAATGATGACAGGGGAAGTGTCACTTGTGACATCACAAGTTTGACCAGGCGGTAATACTAAGCATGCGCTAATCATTTTGGGAAGCGAATTTGACTCGGCAGTAATTCAAGGCAGGCGCATACTATATGCCCTGCGGCAATTCAAGGAAATACGGTATATATATATATATATATATATATATATATATATATATATATATATATATATATATATATATATATATATATACATATGTATGTATAAATCTGAATGTAATGACAAAAATTTGAGAAGTTCTAATAAATAATAACATACTTTGTCACCTGTAACACATAACTGACCCACAGTTTTGTCTTTAAATACATATAATATACATTTTTATCTTTTCATTTTAATTAAAAAATATAAAACTGGCCCAGCATACTTTGACCTTTGAGAATGTGACTTTTAGTGGAAAAAACTTTGGACACCCCTTTTTTAGAGTAACTTTTTTAAACACAATAACGGTTGTATTGGCCTATAATTACATTTAATTTCTCTTGCAGTAAAAAAAGATAATCATTTTACCAATTAAAAAATTTGCAAATTTGATTATTATCGATAAGTCAGGCCAAAGCACTTTATTAATTACTACCTATAATGTACGAGGTTGTATCAGTACTATAAGTAGTTAAAACAATACCCATTTGTATAATCGATGCAGATTATAAATGATTTACAATGATTATCTACACGTAATGTGTGGTAATTGTATATACCGTATTTCCTTGAATTGCTGCAGGGCATATAGTATGCGCCTGCCTTGAATTACTGCCGTCTCAAACTCGCTTTCCAAAATAATTAGCGCATGCTTAGTATTACCGCCTGGTCAAACTTGTGATGTCACAAGTGACACTTCCCCTGTCATCATTTTCAAAATGGAGGAGGCTGATTTCAATACCGGTAATTTGAAATCACATAAAGGGAAGAAGATTAAGAGCAATTCAGTAGGATTTAAGGTCCAAGCTTACATCACACTCAAATTTTTACTGCATACCTTTGGTAAGTGCCAGAGTGAGAAGAGGTTTTAAATTAATTAGCGCCCCGGCGGCATTTCAAGGAAATACGGTATGTTTTTATGTTCTATTTAAAAATACCGTGATTGTCTTGTTTACATTTTTTTTTTTTAACTTTATTTATAAACTGCATCATTTACAAACAATCGAGAAATAATAATAATAAAAATAAGTACAAAACAGTACAAAAACAGTAAACTCCATAAAGTAACGAAAAAAGAATGCAATATATATATATATATATATATATATATATATATATACACCATATTTCCTTGAATTGCCGCAGGGAATATAGTATGCGCCTGCCTTAAATTACTGCTGGGTCAAACTCGCTTCCCAAAATAATTAGCGCATGCTTAGTATTACCGCCTGGTCAAACTCGTGACGTCACAAGTGAAACTTCCCCTGTCATCATTTTGAAAATGAAGGAGGCTGATTTCAATACCGGTAATTTGAAATCGCATGAAGAGAAGAAGATTAAGAGTTATTTAGTAGGATTTAAGGTCCAAGCTTACACCACACTCAAATTTGTACTGCATACCTTTGGTAAGTGCCGGAGTGAGAAGAGGTTTTAAAATAATTAGCGCATGCTTACTTTTACCGCATGCCTTTGGTAAGCGCAGGAGTGAGAAGAGGTTTTAAATCAATTAGCGCCCCGGCGGCAATTCAAGGAAATACAGTATGTTTTTATGTTCTATTTAAAAATACCGTGTTTGTCTTGTTCACGTTTTTTGTCGTTTTTTTTTTTTAAATAAACCTGTATTTATAAACTGCAACATTTAGAAACAATCGAGAAATAATAATAATGAAAATAAGTACAAAACAGTACAAAAACAGTAAACTCAATAAAGTAATGAAAAAAGAATGCAATATATATATATATATATATATATATATATATATATATATATATATATATATATATATATATATATATATGTATATGTCTTGTTCACGTTTTTTTTAAATGTTTATTTATAAATTTTAACAATTACAAATAGTAAGTCAAACAACAATATAAAACATTATCAAATATTATGAAAACAGTACAAAACAGCGCCGGGGGTTGTAAATTCAAAATAACAAAAATAGAGTACAAACAAATATGTATATATATATATCCATCCATTTTCTACCGCTTATTCCCTTTCGGGGTGCGGGGGGCGCTGGCGCCTATCTCAGCTACAATCGGGCGGAAGGCGGGGTACACCCTGGACAAGTTGCCACCTCATCGCAGGGATATATATATATATATGTGTATATATATATATATATATATATATATATATATATATATATATATATATATATATATATATATATATAATAAACAAAGTGCAAAGCCATAGGCTCATTCAGATTTGTTAAATGAATTAAATTTGGAACACAGCATCATCGTTTTCACAGCTTTTTTGTTGTTAGAGGTAGATAGCGTTTTAATTTAAAGTTCAAAGTATTTTTTTAAAGGCACAAACGATAGGACGGGTATTGAGAAACTTACATTTATGAATATAAAACTTAGCCAATAGAATAATGAGGTTGCAAAGCTAGAATTCCTTTTCAAATTTTTGTTCATACAGTGTAAAACCAAAAATCACATCTTATTGCTCGGTTGGTAGAGTGGCCGTGCCAGCAACTTGACGGTTGCAGGTTCGATTCCCGCCTCCGCTATCCTAGTCACTGCCGTTGTGTCCTTGGGCAAGACACTTTACCCACCTGCTCCCAGTGCCACCCACACTGGTTTAAATGGAACTTAGATATTGGGTTTCACTATGTAAAGCGCTTTGAGTCACTAGAGAAAAGCGCTATCTAAATATAATTCACTTCACTTCACCTCATTTTTAAAACAAAGCACACATTTGTCATGAATATTGTCCAGGATAAAGCGACAGATGCCCTGCTATATAGTGATATGTTTTGTTCACGTTTGAGGCCATGTAAATATAAACATGACGTCATCAGTACGTGTACGTCATCAACACTCGCCAAGTTCCGCATGGAGTTCGGCTCTGCTATTCTGATGACTTTTTGATACGTTTACTTTTTCGATAAACTTTTGAATACTCATTAGTTGATTAATTTACTTTTTTAAACGGCAGTTTTAATGTTTTACCCGCCGTTTTGTCGCTAACTTGTCGCCGCCGACTGGCTAACTAACCACAATGTGGTCGACGAAGGTCGGCTGTTCGGCGTTACCTCGATCCAGATTTAGCAGAGCCTTAGCCGGACATGTTTATTTCTCCGTCTCCTCCGCTCGTCTCGGTCCGACTTCAGCCTCCGCGGAAGAACTTCCTGTCATCCGTGTTCCACGTTCAGTGCAGAAGCGCGTCGAGAACCCGAAGCAGACCCGGGCCAAGACCCATGTGAACACCGTCAAAGCTGGTAAGCTCCTCATTCAGGCCAAGAACGCCAGCTTGAATCAATCTGTCGGATACATCCACGGCAAGTTTGAGCTACCTCCACTGTGCTCCAAAGGATGGAAGCACAGCAAGTCTTACGGGGATTATTTTGCCATAAACAACATCAAGTCCGTTGCACCTTTTGTTTCTGGAAGCCACCAAGATGACTCTGAAAAGCCTGCCAAGACTTTCCATAAACTGCAGATCTCCAAGGAATTGGTGGAGACTTTGGAGCGCCTGAACATCCTTCACCCTACCAGTGTGCAGCTGCAGACCATTCCCAAGGTGATGAGAGGTCACAACATCCTGTGCGCGGCAGAGACGGGAAGTGGGAAAACGTTGAGTTATTTGCTGCCGATTGTCCACAAGTTACAGCATGGAGAAGAGGGGGATTCAAAAATCCGTGCTTTGGTTCTGGTGCCTTCCAGGGAGCTTACTGAGCAGGTGGCGGCCGTGTCTAGAAGCCTGTGCAATCCCTTGGGCTTCGTGACAAGGACTGTGGGTGGCGGGCGAGGTGTAGGGCACATCAAGAGCGTTCTCAAGCAAAGCGTTCCGCATATTTTAGTGGCGACGCCGGGGGCTCTGGTCAAGGCCTTGAGGAGACGCTACCTGGACTTGAGTGAGCTGAACTTCTTGGTGGTGGATGAAGCCGACACCATGTTCGACCCGAGCTTTGCCGAGATGCTGGAGGACATTTTGCTCAGCGCCGATATTGCGAGACATCCGAGGGACGTTCAAGGCCCCGCCCAGAAGGCGCAGCTGCTGCTGGTGGGCGCCACCTTCCCCGGCGGGGTCGGGGACGTCCTCAGCAGGGTGACCGACCTGGGCAACATGGTGGTCATCAAGAGCAGGATGCTTCACTTCCTGATGCCACACGTGAAGCAGACTTTCATCAAGGTGAAAAGCGTCGATAAGATCTTGGAGCTCAACCATTACCTGAAACTCCTCCAACAGGAACACGCAGGTGGCGCTGTTCTGGTGTTCTGCAACAAGTCGTCCACTGTCAACTGGCTGGGGTTCTCCCTGGAGGAGATGGGGGTGAATCACGCCCGCCTCCAGGGGGAGATGCCGGCCTCCTTCCGCGCGGGTATCTTCCATAACTTCCAGAAGGGGACCGTGGACGTTCTCCTGTGCACCGACGTCGCCTCACGAGGCCTGGACACGTCTCGGGTGCGCTTGGTGGTGAATTACGACTTCCCCGAGTCGCACACGGACTACATCCACAGGGCCGGGCGGGTCGGGAGGGCCGGGGGGTTGGAAGGCGGCAAGGTGCTCAGCTTCGTCACGCATCCCTGGGAGGTTGATCTGGTGCAGAAGATCGAGATGGCAGCGCGTAAGAAGACTAGTTTGCCTGGTATGGAGTCTCAAATACGGGAGCCAAAACCGGAAAAAGTAGAGGTGGAACAACAAATATGAAAGGTGGTGGGAGATGCATTAAAATACTGATGATAATCTGGATAAAGATGTTTTATTTTCACCATTAAGAATAACTTCAACCCTTTTATATTGAATTCATTTGTGTCTGTCAGAATGCCCCACCCTCAAAGTTAATGTTTATTTTTTATCTGTGCGTGTCAAAATAGTGCTTCCATAACCACACACTATGCTATGACCCCATTGCCCCTCACGTGTCCTTCCCACAGACACTTATATTTCATCTAGTGGCCAATCTGCATCACTTTTGTCAATGGAATTTGATGAAAACATTGTCAAATCAAAACTTGTTTCTTGTGCAGACAAAAGCAAAAACAGCGACGACCTGCCACATACTCTAGCACAGACCTTCCTGTGCTTGTCTACGGCGCTAAGCTTTCTGGGTAATGTAATGTATAAACAATCACTCTATTGGCATGTATTTTAGGGCTGTTAATATTTGGCCACCACAAGATTTGTTTCGATTTATGGGGGTAACGACTCGATTCAAACGATTCTCAATTCAAAATCAATACTTGTAGTTAATAACATTGGGTGCCATTTCTATGATTAAGTACATTCTTCCATTAAATATATTAACAGCTCTGATACATTTATATATTACTTAAAAGAAAACTGGATTTGTTTGATAAAATTATACCCATTTACTTAAGTGACGTGACAGGAATGATTTTTAGGGAGTTTTTTTTTTTGTTTTTTTTTAATCGATTTTAGATTTTTTTTTTTAACTGATTCATTCATAAATAGATTTTTATTGACACCCCTATTGTAATTATATATTTATTTAACATTTATTTCTCCAACGTACAACAATTAAGAACATTTTCATTTGCAATGCTATCCTAGCAGAGGCAGCATTCAGATTTTGGAGGTGCTGGTGTGTGATGTTAATCTCTCACTGTCTTTCATTTACCAACAAAAGCTTCTGCTATATCTCGCTCTCAATAGTTCACAAATACTCCTAAAATGTGGGGGTAATTGTGTTGGAACTTAAATTAATGTTTAAGATGGACAAACACTTTTCAAGCGTAAAACATACATGGAGAATGTCTGCAGCTTGTGGACGACAAGTGCAGACGGCCGACAATGAGAAAGATCTTTGGTGGGCTTTCTTTCTACATTTATAATATCCATTACTATAATTAGTTATGATGAATTATAAGAGTACAGTAATTAATAATACGCTCTGAGTATGTGCATTTTCTGTCATCTAGTGAAGGCCTGGGCAACTATTTTGCCTCGGGGGGCTACATTTTGCTAAAAAAAACTGTGTCTGGGGGCCAGTATATCCTTTTTTTTTTTTTTAGGAACACTAATACAAAACCTCACAATACTGTCTGAATGCTAAAAACTTATGATAGACCACCTGAAACGGAATGGAATTTAACATTTTTTTTACTGAATGAGAACCCCAGAATGCCCATGAAAATAAAGAATGCGGTATTTACATTAACCATGCATGATAAAACACTAAATGTTGACATATGAACGTCACACCACCTCTCGATTGACATTTTACAATCAAGCGAAACGCAACAAAAATGCAACAAACAGAGAAATATGAACCCTAAGGGTAAAAAACAAAACAAAAAAAAACACAATCTAATATATCACTAAGCTTTAGAACTTAATTGTAAAAATCTTCTGCTTCTGTCCCTGACACCTGCATTTCAGGCTGGCTGCTCTGGAAACACTCTGTGGAAATGCTCCCCACCCACACTGCTTGGTGCCTCGTCTGAGCTGCTGTGACTTATATTACCATAGTAACTACTAGTATATCATGCAAAAGTGCAGATTCCAACCATTGAAATACTTTGTTTGGTTCAAGACTTACAGCATTTGAAAACATCACTGCACATCATAATGGCGGCTACAGTTTCCATCTTAAAGATCTAAAAATATTATTTGTGAATGTCCGGTGGGCCAGAAAAGCTTAACGGTATGCATGTGGGTCCCCAGGCCTTAATTTATCTAGTGTCTACTTTTGAGTCTGTGTGGTATGAAACAAGTAAAACATCAATACAGTATTTGTTTTCCAATTTTTAATGCAATCCTTTGCTTTTTGAGGTTGCAAGGAACACTTGAAACACTCTCCCACGGCGTGGCGCAGTGGGAGAGTGGCCGTGCGCAACCCGAGGGTCCCTTGTTCAAATCCCACCTAGTACCAACCTCGTCACGTCCGTTGTGTCCTGAGCAAGACACTTCACCCTTGCTCCTGATGGGTGCTGGTTAGCGCCTTGCATGGCAGCTCCCCCCATCGGTGTGTGAATGGGTAAATGTGGAAGTAGTGTCAAAGCGCTTTGAGTACCTTGAAGGTAGAAAAGCGCTATACAAGTACAACCCATAACACATTCTTGAAATCACAAGTTGAGTCATCGTTATTGAAACAATATAAGCCTCAAAACAAAACCTTTGCCGCAACTTTCTGAAAAAGTTGTCGCAAATTCAAACTTTTTAGGCCACAACAATTGTGAAAAAAAGGCTGAAATCCTGGAGGGACTGACTCGAGCTTGACAGAGTTAGTGGGATTGTGTATGAAAGGTACATGTGGCAGTTTGCGCGGGATGTCTAAAAGAGGCATGAGTGAATGAAATGTGCAGCATGTATGTTCGCATCCTGGACACAACTCACTTAGTAATGCAGCGGCGGGCCATGCATTTCCCACATTGGTCTTCAGTGATGTCTTACTTAGTTCAATATATACCTCTCAAATTACAATAGTTTACCGCGCCACATAACCACAACTTAAAAAATACTATACAGAAACACACTTGTGCACTGCTGCGTATTGAATCACCTCAATTTGTCCCCAGTGTACAAAACAGGCTATTTTTTTTGGCACATCTAAAAATCAATAAACCCGCATCGGACGTGGTACTGTCAAAACAAAAATAATTGTAAAAAACATTTAATGTGGAAAAATATATTTGAATTCACAATTTGTAATGGCTACTTGATTCCGTATAAGCCATTGGTACCGCTCATAGTTGGTTGGTTCGAGTGGAAGTGGCAGGGAAACCATTTCACCGCCAGGACAGCTTAACTCTTTTCTCAAGATCTAGTTTCTCTTTAAATATCCTTCTTGAAAATGGCCTCGCAAATATATACCTGCCACCGAATCAACATTTTGCTCTGCTTCTTTGTTGGTTAAAAAAAGTGAGTACCGCTGATTTGTCCGCTGGCCGGATATGGCCAATTTCTGCGTTCGTAAATCCCAACTTGTGATTGGATATTTGGGAGTGACAAGTGAGTATCCAATCACAGTCACGTTCAACGTAAGGCTACCGTCAACAACTCGTGATCTGATCGGCTATCGCGACTGTTAACTGAATGTCCTCCGTTTATTAAACTGCACAACCACCGCTAATGCTGGTTCAGAAGGACTCCGGCAGAACTCCTACTGCGCTGGTAACTATTTAGCTGAATTTTGATTGGATAAAAGCTCTAACTTAAAAACAGCAACACTAGAGCCTAATATGACATGAAGAGAATGTGTTGAATACTTTTTCTATATTTATGAATAGTAAGTTCCATCCATCCATCCATTTTCTACCGCTTTTTCCCTTTCGGGGTCGCGGGGGGCGCTGGCGCCTATCTCAGCTACAATCGGGCGGAAGGCAGGGTACACCCTGGACAAGTCGCCACTTCATCGCAGGGCCAACACAGATAGACAGACAACATTCACACTCACGTTCACACACTAGGGCCAATTTAGTGTTGCCAATCAACCTATCCCCAGGTGCATGTCTTTGGAAGTGGGAGGTTAAAGAAATAAAATAACTTTTATTAATTTATGATCATGATTTATGTTAGGCCAGCAGAAACCACCCACCACTGCAGTAATGCTATCCACTTCAAGCGTGGTGTCACAAAATTACATCTATGTGTTTGGTTGGCGTCACAATAATGAATACAGTAACATCGAATACCATCAAAACTGTAAAATATCTTGCAGCTCTTGCTTTGTCTAAGTGTACCTAATTTTTTGGTCAACTCTCATAAATGCATCATATGTCAAATGTTTATTTTTAGTCCACCTTTAATCAGCCATAAACAGAATCTGAAGTTAAATTAGATTACTTTTTTCTGATAGTGTGGAAGAATCCTAACTGCACTGCATGGGTTTAGCCACTTGGTGGCGACATATATCTAGGTATTGTTGTGACTACAAGGGGACAAATAATTGATTAAAAAACGATGCCCATTTATGAGGTGGCCCTGCTTAAATGTGGGTCCTAACTCAGCATAATTTTATTGTTTGACACCCCCACCCCATTACGTGATATATTTCCACACTTATTTATGTGAAAACATTTTTACACTTTTCAATCAAACTTGGAATTTTGCGATTTTATATATTTTATACATAAAAATAAATGAAT
Organism: Nerophis ophidion; assembly: GCF_033978795.1. NCBI lineage: Eukaryota > Metazoa > Chordata > Actinopteri > Syngnathiformes > Syngnathidae > Nerophis > Nerophis ophidion. The sequence goes on along the minus strand of NC_084612.1, from coordinate 19,111,134 downwards.
TTGCAAGAAATAACGAATGACAGTCAATCAACATATGTTTGTCTCAAGGTGCCACACATTAAAAATGTGGCTTATTGCAGACACACTAGGAGCTTTTGTCTACATCATGTTATTAAACTAAATAAATATTTGATAAAATATATATATGATAAATCGTAATATATAAAAAGTAATGCAAAAAACAATTTAAAATGATTTATACTTTTTTCTTATTACTACAGAATTTTTTACTATTGCATTGTATTTGGAAAGCAAATACCTATCCTGGATAAATAAACAAACACAAAATAAAATGGACTTAAATAAATATTGAACATCTTTAAGTGCCCTCCTCTCGTCTCCGTCCAGACAAAGATTAACAACTGAAAAGAGGCGTCACTGTGTTCAGTTAATCTCTCTGTTAAATGACCACGCTCTGGTACCAAGAGCGATGCACAAAGTAAGACATCTTTCTCCCTGTTTGAAGCCAGAGATGAACAAATGCTAGGTTCAACAATTCTGAATGGCCAACATGTCTGTCGCTCAAATGCCGGGGACAACCGAGAAAAAAAACCCTTCATCCTCTTGCAGTTATTTACCGATACATCGTACAGTCCGAAATTGATGCATGTATTGTACTACAGCAAATTTATGGGGATTAAACTTTTTGCTTTTTTGTGCAAAATGAAAAAAAATCCATAATTAAAATATTAATTTTGACCAAACAGATATGACACATGTCTGACCAGGATTCAAACCCTTTGGACTGTTGACATGACCAGCACTAAAGCTCATATCTGGAGAGATATGCAATGATATTCTTATCAGTGATGGAGCAGGAAGGGGCGAGGTATGAAGTGCCTGATCATTCATCGTTTGATGAAATTGATTGCGTAAATTGCGTTGACTGTTGCTGCATTGTCAACTATTGGAGGAAGTAAAACATTAGTATGCGCGTACGATACATAAAACTTTTACCATATCGGTATGTGGAATTCAGTCATGGAATGGATTAACCAAAGAAATCCAACAAAGCACCGATATGATTCAGTTTAAGGGACTGTTCCTTTCTCTCTGGCACTTATCGAGGGTGGACGCTCCCCTTTCCTCTCCCTTATCTCTCCTGCTTGCTTCTTTGTTTTGTCTTGTCTTAACTTTCTTGTTGCCTCTTTTTGCACTTCTCTCCAAATCTAAACATTGGAACTATTTAACTGGCCTCAACAAAATTGACAAGATCTTGGGTTTGGGGGAACCTGCTGTCGTGACGAAGCGGTTGTTGCTGGACACACGACGGACTACTGGGAGAAGAAGGAGGGCCGTGTGCCTGGCGACCCTTTTCTGTCGACGACGTAAAGATATCCACCTATTCGGAATTATGACAACAGGACATGTGCTGATTGGAGTAAGCGTTGCTCTGGTTTGTCGACAAATTGGAAGTTGCTGGCAGTCTTCAAAGTACCCCAAAGCTGCCACAAATGATTGGAGGATGCGTGAAGAACTGTGGATTACATCGGACTGTCTACCCCGCAGTTTTTGAGGACCAGTCATAGACACTTTAGAGTGAAAAGCAAATTTTATTTTCACTCGCATACAAATCATTGTAATTTGGATTGTTTCCCTGGCTTCGAGACTCTCCCAAAGGACGGTGTGGTGAAGACACAACAAACTCCCTTTTTGTCTCTCATGGACACACACCTGTTGTTGTTGACTTTGGACTAGCGACTGCATAATACACCAAGGCCGCGGAACAGAGACACACTGCGGGCTTACACACACACACACAAACACACATATCCACAAAAAAAATATACACCACACATACACCCCATCCCTCCCAACCCAACTCCCTCGACGCAAACCCCATAGGGTGATGAATGAATGGTCAGTGCCTGAAGAACTGCGGCCTACCACCATGATCTTGAACTACCTTCCCTCTGTTGCTAGATATCTAGATGTATGTTGTAATATGTATATGTGCTTAGTTATGGAGGTTTTTTCCCACTCCAGACTGGGCCCCCTTAGGAGCCCTGTCTAGATTGTATTTTTTTACTCATCCTTCCCCAGCGTTTACCTTTTTCCCATCTTTTACGGGGCGCCTTATGGTGACCCATCAGCGTTCTTGTTCTGTAAGCCTGTACACTGTTTGTTTGTCTAATCTTGAACAGGTTTGTGCTGAAAACAAATTTTCGTTGTACTTGTGCAATGACAATAAAGACCTATCCTATCCTATCCTATCCTATCCTATCCTATCCTATCCTATCCTGTTCATACTACAATAATGATTATGACGAACATCTTGAAGGGACAAGCGGTAGGAAATGGATGGATAGATCTTAAACCCATCCATTTTCTATCACTTATCCCTTTTGGGTTCGTGGAGGGTGCTGGAGCCTATATCAGCTACACAAACCTTTTTTAAAAAATATATATTTTATTTAATATTTGTCTACTTACTATAGTATAATATTTATTTATCCACTGTTCTGTTACAGAAAACAAGGAAATTAGATAAAATTGCTATGATATAAAGGGATAGGATTAAATAAGCTCTGCTTCTTCCTACTCCTTTTCGGACGTGCTGTAATGAAACAACTGGAAATAAAGTGATGCATTCCATTGCATCGTATGCATGTTCGAAATAAACTGGAACTGAACTGAACTGAATTGTTGTACATAACAGTGTCATCCGGAAGCTTCTATGCATGCTCTGCACAATCACTCCACACCACACTAATTATACACATCTGTCTGGTTGAGATGCACACATGTTGAAACGTGACACATTGCCTGCTGATGTGGTAAATCTGCAGGTATCTTTTCCTTCCTCTTGGCCTGAGGGTGCTTGTTGAAAGGAGAGCGTGTTAACATGCCAGCATGGAAAGAAGCCCTTCCTGTGCCACTTACGTTGTATGGAATGTTGTAATGCAGATTATTTTTTATATTTTTTTATATTTAGGGATTACAGACAGCTGACTCGAATAAATCTAAATCTCCCCCCAGAGACATCCTGCTGTCACAGGACAGCAGGATGTCACAGTCTTTTCCCAAAACTTCATAGTTTTGGGAAAAGACTGTTTGGAGGAAGTGTGGAGATTATGGCAGCAGACAGATGTGTCAACATGGAGCTCCCATTGGAATGTTTTGAATTTTGCTGGGTTTCGCAGGCTGGTCTCAAGTCTCAGAATTGACCCTAAATTAAATATAAAAAACTATTATAGGGACTTCATGTTTAAACTATCAGAGACTAACAAAGGGTGTCTCGCTATTAATCAGGATACAGTGCATTGTGGGTAAGTGTTGATCCAAATTGGTTGGAGCTCTACGCAAGTAAGCCTTGGACAAAAACACAAAGAACATCCATGATGTTTGATTGTGCCTTTTTTAAATATTACATTTTCCATGTATTTAAAGTATTTACGATCAGCATATATGGTATGTATAACCTATAAAGTAAATATTGTACATAATTAGTAGGCTAGTACATCCATCCATACATCCATCAATCCAGCTTCTACCGCTTATTCCCTTTGGGGTCACAGGGGGCGCTGGCGCCTATCTCAGCTACAATCGGGCGGAAGCCGGGGTACACCCTGGACAAGTTGCCACCTCATTGCAGGGCCAACACAGATAGACGGACAACATTCACACTCACATTGACACACTGGGGCCAATTTAGTGTTGCCAATCAACCTATCCCCAGGTGCATGTCTTTGGAAGTGGGAGAAAGCCGGAGTTCCCAGAGGGAACCCACGCAATCACGGGGAGAACATGCAAACTCCACACAGAAAGATCCCGAGCCTTGGATTGAACTCAAGACTGCAGGACCTTCGTATTGTGAGGCAGATGCACTAACCCCTCTTCCACCGTGAAGCCCACACTAGGTTAGTACAGTGGTTCTCAAATGGGGGTACGTGTACCCCTGGGGGTACTTGAAGGTATGCCAAGGGGTACGTGAGATTTTTTAAAAATATTCTAAAAATAGCAACAATTCAAAAATCTTTTATGAATATATTTATTGAATAATACTTCAACAAAATATGAATGTAAGTTCATAAACTGTGAAAAAAAAACTGTTGACAGCTAGATTTTTGTGGACATGTTCCATAAATATTGATGTTAAAGATTTCTTTTTTGTGAAGAAATGTTTAGAATTAAGTTCATGAATCCAGATGGATCTTTATTTCAATCCCCAAAGAGGGCACTTTAAGTAGATGATTATTTCTATGTGTAGAAATCTTTATTTAGAATTGAATCACTTGTTTATTTTTCAACAAGTTTTTAGTTATTTTCATATCTTTTTTTCCTCAAATAGTTCAAGAAAGACCACTACAAATGAGCACTATTTTGCACTGTTATACAATTTAATAAATCAGAAACTGTTGACTTCTTTATCTCTTTTTTTCAACCAATAATGCTTTGCTCAGATTATGGGGTTGAGTTTATACCAAAAAGTTCTATCTTGCTTTCATCTGACCACATGACATTCTCCGACTCCTCTGCTGTATCATCCATGTATCCATTTTGGTATAAACTCAACTCGTCGTGTTTGGAGGAAGAAGAATACTGAGTTGCATCCCAGGAACACCATACCTACTGTGAAGCATGGGGGTGGAAACATCATGCTTTGGGGCTGTTTTTCTGCTAAGGGGACAGGACGATTGATCCGTGTTAAGGAAAGAATGAATGGGGCCATGTATTGTGAAATTTTGAGCCAAAACCTCCTTCCATCAGTGAGAGCTTTGAATAATTGACCAAATACTTATTTTCCACCATAATTTACAAATAAATTATTTAAAATTCCTACAATGGGAGTTCGTGGATTTTTTTTTCACATTCTGTCTCTCACAGTTGAAGTGTACCTATGATGAAAATTACAGACCTCTGTCATCATTTTAAGTGGGAGAACTTGCACAATCGGTGGCTGACTAAATACTTTTTGCCCCACTGTGTGTGTGTGTATATATATATATATATATATATATATATATATATATATATATATATATATATATATATATATATATATATATATACTGTATAGGGCAGCACGGCAGTAGAGGGGTTAGTGCATGTGCCTCACAATATGAAGGTCTTGAGTTCAATCACGGGCTCGGGATCTTTCCGTGTGGAGTTTACATGTTCTCCCCGTGATTGCGTGGGTTCCCTCTGGGAACTCCGGCTTCCTCCCACTTCCAAATACATGTACCTAGGGATAGGTTGATTGGCAACACTAAATTGGCCCTAGTGTGTGAATGTGAGTGTGAATGTTGTCTCTCTATCTGTGTTGGCCCTGCGATGAGGTGGTGACTTGTCCAGGGCGCTCCCTGCCTTCAGCCCGAATGCAGCTGAGATAGGCTCCAGCACCCCCCCCCCCGTGACCCCAAAAGGGACAAGCGGTAGGAAATGGATGGATATACTGCATACATATGCGGAGATCCCGTGGGTGCACCCACGTGGTATTGATGGCAAATTTCAATCTTTAAAATAATTTTTGAAAAATCAATCTTGTTGTAGTTAATTTTGTGTGTCTGTATATATATATATATGTATACTTATATGTATAGATATATATATATGTATGTATATGTATATATGTATCTATATATGTATATGGGTATATATGTTTATGTATATAGATATGTATATTTATATATCAATCAATCAATGTTTACTTATATAGCCCTAAATCACTAGTGTCTCAAAGGGCTGCACAAACCACCACGACATCCTCGGTAGGCCCACATAAGGGCAAGGAAAACTCACACCCAGTGGGACATCGGTGACAATAATGATCCAGTGGGACGTCTGTGACAATAATGATTATGAGAACCTTAGAGAGGAGGAAAGCAATGGATGTCGAGCGGGTCTAACATGATACTGTGAAAGTTCAATCCACAATGGATCTAACACAGTCGCGAGAGTCCAGTCCAAAGCGGTTCCAACTCAGCAGCGAGAGTCCCGTTCACAGCGGAGCCAGCAGGAAACCATCCCAAGCGGAGGCGGATCAGCAGCGCAGAGATGTCGAGGCGGATCAGCAGCGCAGAGATGTCCCCAGCCGATACACAGGCAAGCAGTACATGGCCACCGGATCGGACCGGACCCCCTCCACAGGGGAGAGTGGGACATAGAAGAAAAAGAAAAGAAACAGCAGATCAACTGGTCTAAAAAGGGAGTCTATTTAAAGGCTACAGTATACAAATGAGTTTTAAGGTGAGACTTAAATGCTTCTACTGAGGTGGCATCTTGAACTGTTACCGGGAGGGCATTCCAGAGTACTGGAGCCCGAACGGAAAACGCTCTATAGCCCGCAGACTTTTTTTGGGCTTTGGGAATCACTAACAAGCCGGAATCCTTTGAACGCAGATTTCTTGCCGGGACATATGGTACAATACAATCGGCAAGATAGGATGGAGCTAGACCGTGTAGTATTTTATACGTAAGTAGTAAAACCTTAAAGTCACATCTTAAGTGCACAGGAAGCCAGTGCAGGTGAGCCAGTACAGGCGTAATGTGATCAAACTTTCTTGTTCTTGTCAAAAGTCTAGCAGCCGCATTTTGTACCAACTGTAATCTTTTAATGCTAGACATGGGGAGACCCGAAAATAATACGTTACAGTAGTCGAGGCGAGACGTAACAAACGCATGGATAATGATCTCAGCGTCCTTAGTGGACAGAATGGAGCGAATTTTAGCGATATTACGGAGATGAAAGAAGGCCGTTTTAGTAACGCTTTTAATGTGTGCCTCAAAGGAGAGAGTTGGGTCGAAGATAATACCCAGATTCTTTACCGTGTCGCCTTGTTTAATTGTTTGGTTGTCAAATGTTAGAGTTGTATTATTAAATAGAGTTCGGTGTCTAGCAGGACCGATAATCAGCATTTCCGTTTTTTGGCATTGAGTTGCAAAAAGTTAGCGGACATCCATTGTTTAATTTCATTAAGACACGCCTCCAGCTGACTACAATCCGGCGTGTTGGTCAGCTTTAGGGGCATGTAGAGTTGGGTGTCATCAGCATAACAGTGAAAGCTAACACCGTATTTGCGTATGATGTCACCTAGCGGCAGCATGTAGATGCTGAAGAGTGCAGGGCCAAGGACCGAACCCTGGGGAACTCCACACGTTACCTTAACGTAGTCCGAGGTCACATTGTTATGGGAGACACACTGCATCCTATCAGTAAGATAAGAGTTAAACCAAGACAGGGCTAAGTCTGACATACCAATTCGTGTTTTGATACGTTCTAATAAAATATTATGATCGACGGTATCGAAAGCAGCGCTAAGATCGAGGAGCAGCAACATAGATGACGCATCAGAATCCATCGTTAGCAATAGATCATTAGTCATTTTTGCGAGGGCTGTCTCCGTCGAGTGATTTGCCCTGAAACCGGATTGAAAGGTTTCACATAGATTGTTAGACGCTAAGTGTTCATTTAACTGCTCCGCAACAATTTTTTCGAGGATTTTTGAAATAAAGGGAAGGTGAGACACCGGTCGGTAGTTTACCATGAGGTCAGGATCGAGGTTAGGTCTTTTAAGAAGAGGATGAATAACCGCTTTTTTGAATGCTAGGGGAACAGTGCCCGAGGAAAGTGATAAGTTTATAATATTTAGCACTGATGGACCTAATAATACAAAGAGCTCCTTGATCAGTTTCCCAGGAAGAGGGTCAAGTAAACATGTTGTTTGTTTTATTCCATTTACACGTTGTAACAATTCCTCTAATGTTATTTCCTCAAAACGAGAGAAACTATTTTGGAGGGCAGTATCCGCCGTATCTACAATCGTGTCAGTGTTAATAGAACCCCGTTGTAGCTGGGACGCATTGTCTTTAATCTCCTTTCTAATGACTTCAATTTTCTTACTAAAGAATTGCATAAAGTCATCAGCTGAGTGGGTGGAGCTACTGGAAGGAGTCCCTTGTTGGGTAAGCGATGCTACCGTACTAAACAAAAATTTAGGATCGTTTTTATTACGGTGGATGAGATTTGAGTAATAATTAGCTTTAGCTAAGGTAAGCATGCGTTTATAAGTTATTAAACCATCACTAAATGCTTGATGGTGCACCTCAAGTTTAGTCGTGCGCCATTTGCGTTCCAGCTTTCTGCATAATAATTTCTGAGCTCTAGTTTCTTCTGTAAACCACGGGGTGCGCTTTTTTGGAGCCTTTTTTAACTTTAGCGGTGCTATGTTATCAATGGTTTCGCGCAGGGCGTCGTTAAAGTTGTTAGTGAGGTTATCAATAGAGCCCACATACTTTGGGAATGGTGCCATTACCGAGGGCAGTAGGTCAGCAAGAGTTGTCGTTGTGGCCGTATTAATGTTGCGGCTGCTATAGCAGTTATTATTATTATTAGTTTGACGAACATGCGTCTGAACCTCGAATTTTATAAGGTAATGATCGGACAATACTTTAGTATACGGGAGTATCGTAACTTTGGAAGCGGTGATACCCCTGACAAGCACTAGGTCTATCGTATTACCGTTGCGATGCGTGGGTTCATTTATTATTTGTGTGAGACCACAGCTATCAATTATAGTCTGGAGCGCTACGCACGGTGGGTCCGATGGGGTATTCATATGGATATTAAAGTCCCCCATTATGATTATATTATCGGCGTGTGTCACTAGATCAGCAACGAACTCTGAGAATTCATTGATAAAGTCCGAACAGGGCCCTGGGGGGCGGTAGATAACAGCCAGGTGTAGAGGCAGCGGTGTGACAGACCTCATAGTAAGCACCTCAAACGATTTATATTTATTATTTATGTTAGGACTAAGGTTAAAGTTTTCGTTGTATATTAGTGCGACCCCCCCACCCCTTTTAAGCGGACGGGCAATATGCGCATGTGTAAAGTTAGGAGGACATGCCTCATTTAGCGCAAAAAAGTCGTTTGGTTTAAGCCAGGTTTCACTGAGACCGATGACGTTAAGATTGTTGTCTCTGATAATATCATTAACTAACAACGTTTTGGGAGACAATGATCTTATGTTTAAAAAACCTATATTATAGGTAGTGGGCTGTTTTAGGGAATTTTTGATCAAATTATCCGTAGTAGCAATATTAATAATGTTGTGTTTATTATGCCCAGTGCATTCAGTATAATTACGACCATATCTAGGAATTGATACGACGGGAATGTTCCGATTGTTTGTTTGTTGCTTTGATAAACTGCACGCATCATGGTTAGCCACCTCAGTAACGGGGATTTTCCGATTGTTTGTTTGTTGCTTTGATAAACTGCACGCATCATAGTTAGCCACCTCGGTAAAACACATGTCCAACTCTGAAACACTCAAAGCAGAAAAAACTTGTTCTAATTTAACAGACTCCTTACCCAGACCAGTAGTCTCGCATTTTCCATCTAAATCCGTCTTCGGGATGGAGGAAAGTGGTGTTCTGTGGGGATTAGCCTTCTGCTTTGTTTTTAGCCCCGCTCGACATATATGTATGTATGTATGTTTCTATATGTATGTATATCTATATATATGCATATATATATATATATATGTATATGTGTTTATGTTTAAATATATATATATTTTTTTAGTTTAAAAATGTGATTAGATTGAATGAATCTAAATTGTTTATTTATATATTAATTCCGTTAGTATCACTAACTGTTATGAGTCAGAAGTGATGATTTATTGCAGTGATTGTGCCAGTGACCGCCGAACTACAAAGTAATGTCCGTTGAAAATGACGTATTTCCGTTCGGCCCCACTGGGGGATTAATGCCCCCTCCCCACTCACGCGCACCAGACACACGTTAGCCGCTGTCTGCGCACACGCACACGCGCACACTTTATGCACGCGCGCGCAAAAGCTGCCTGGCCACTTGGAAATTTCCCTGCCAGAGGACGGATGCTATTTGGCCGCTAAAGCAGCGGAAGTGTCCGCCAACGTGCGCCCGGTGATGCAGCAGAGGAGCCGGTGAAGGTAAGCCGTTACACTCCGGTGCATGTGGCGCCAATGTCCCCCTGCGGCAACACGCCGAAAGCCGCCTGACCTTCTCCAGCCACGGAGCTTCTTTCTCCCGCACTCCTTATCGTGTGTGCGGGCGCGTGTTGTGGCTCTGGCCAGACGGCGAAGTTGTGTTGAGATGCGCAACTTGTGGAGCCTTCATATTATCAAAACGCCGGTGCCTCCGATCCGGTGGATTCACCGACTCGTGTGGCCGCAGCACGCCGCCCGAGGAGGCGTCTTTGGCGGCCACCGTCGCTGGGTTTCCTCGCTGTGTGGAGGAGTTGCCGTAGGGGCCAAGTTTTAAAGAATGCACTGGCCGGCGAGCACCAGTCTGGCGGGAATGAATGAATGAATGATTTGCAACTTTGTTTTATTCCTTGTGGTTTTGCACTGACGAGCCCATTGTGGGAGAATTATGACTATCCATATTGCTGTGTTGTGTAGTGGACGTGCATTAAAGGGACATTTGTAGCACTGCCACACCCCTTTTTATATAATACAACAGCCTGCTGATAGTCCATGCTTTTATGTTTTCTGATATTTTACCCATCATCTTTGTTGTTGTTTTTAGCGCTTCCATATGGAGTCTTCTGACAGATGTAAGTTGCAACTATACACTAGTTTGTATTAGAAATGGCAACAGCGGAGGTGGAATGTGCCTGTACGAGCCAGTCTGCCCCACAACCAGGGGATGGAGAAAAATTAATAAGTTATTGACTACAATGGCAGACTTGTGCACGACTTTTCAGGTAAAACTTAAAGGCTTACTGAAACCCACTAGTACCGACCACGCAGTCTGATAGTTTATATATCAATGATGAAATATTAACATTACAACACATGCCAATACGGCCTTTTTAGTTTACTAAATTGCAATTTTAAATTTCCCGGGAGTTTCTTGTTGAAAACGTCGCGGATTGATGACGTGTACGCGTGACGTCACGGACTGTTTGGAAATATTAGCGCTGCGCACACACAGAGCTAAATGTCGTCTGCTTTAACCGCATAATTACACAGTATTTTGGACATCTGTGTTGCTGAATCTTTTGCAATTTGTTTATTTAATAATAAAGAAGTCAAAATAGAAAGATGGAGTGGGGAAGCTTTAGCCTTTAGCCACACAAACACACAGTGATTACTTGTTTTAAATTCCCGGAGGTGAAGCTTTCCTATAGATCAGAGCGGTCAAGCGAACATGGATCCCGACCAAATGTCAACCAGCAGTTTTTGGTGAGAAAATTGTGGTAAAAATTCGCCACTTACAGGAGATCAGCTGAGCTTGTGCCGTCCATACAGCTGCCGTCGACTTCCATCAGACACTGGCCTCAAGACACCCGTAGACACACCCTTCCGACTATCAGGTACTATTCAACTCACTAAAACACTGGGAACACAATAGAAAGATAAGGAATTTCCCAAAATGTTCCTAGTAAATGTGTCTAAGAACATCTGAATCCGTCCCAATGCAACCACGTTTTTTTTTTTTTTTTAACTTAAATTTTTATTTATTTTTTTCTAGTCCGTCGCTATCAATATCCTCAAACACGAAACTCTCATCCTCGCTCAAATTAATGGGGAAATTGTTCTTTTCTCGTTTGGAATAGCTCTTTTTGTCGGAGGCTCCCATTAAAAACAATGAGGAGCCCTCAACGGGTGACGTCATCATCTGCGACTTCCGGTAAAGGCAGGGCTTCTCTATTAGCTACTAAAAGTTGCGAACTTTATCGTGGATGTTCTCTACAAAATCCTTTCAGCAAAAATATGGCAATATCGCGAAATGATCATGTATGACACATAGAATGGACCTGCTATCCCCGTTTGAATAAGAAAATGTAATTTCAGTAGGCCTTTAACCGTATATGGATGGCTGACGTCACCAATGGTTAAAAACGTCACCAATGGGGCAATTTCCAAACGGACCGTTTGGAGGAAGGCAAGATTATTTTATAAATATCTCGGCAACGCCTCCACGGTTTGTGTTCGCACTATCAGGACTTATGCAGATCCCAAATACACAAAAACAGGTACCAACGAGTAAGAAAAGTTGGGTTTGTATAATAAGTGCCCTTTAACAGGAATACATCTATTGGTATTGTTCGTCCATCCATTTTCTACCGCTTGTCTTTTACGGGGCCACGAGGGTGCTGGAGCCTATCCCAGCTGCACACGGGTGGAAGACAGGGTACACCCTGGACAAGTCGCCACCTCATCGCAGGGCCAACGCAGATAGACAGACAACATTCACACTCACATTCACACACTAAGGCCAATTTAGTGTTGCCAATCAACCTATCCCCAGGTGCATGACATAGTTTTACTAAATTGCATCATAAAGCAACGATCACATATCTTTGTATCTAAATTGGTATGTGATGCAAATTTGCTTATCATTTAATAACATTGTTGCTCTTTTCAAAAGTTTTTGCTTTGAACAAAACAAGCTAATCTTATCTTATTTGGCCACATCTAAAGTATTAGTGTTTTACAGTACTTAGGAAAGCATTATATACATGTGATATATTGTTTGTATTATTATTTTGGATCAGTTTGAGTCCACTGAAGATAAAAGTTTTGAAAACCAACAAAAAAATTCATTGAAAAAAGGAACATTTTGGTTATTTTTCAAATCCCTTTGAAATTACATATTAATGATGACTGCATCAAAGCAGATTATATCAAAGGCCCTGGTAACCAGACTAAATGCCTTCAAAGGACAATCAAGACACAAGATTAAGTAGTAGGCAAATTCTACCTTATTATCAAAGATGCACCCTTATAACAACCTGAGTGCATCACAGGATATCATAGCAACTCCCAGGTAAAAGTAAAAAATGTGTCCAAAGGTCAATTCACCGGTGAAGGTACAGTACCTAAGCTTAAAGAGGACCTAGAAGTATTTTCCTTTTTTCTGACTTTTAAATGTTAGTGTTGGATACTCATGTTGAAGGTCGTCAAAATATACTGTACAATTTTTTTTCCTTAGTGCGTATGCCGCAGAATAAAGCCTGCTGTCTTAAAAAAAACAGAGTCAGCGTTTTCATATATTTACTTTGTCGTGGAAGCCTGACACTGTGGTGCTTTTTTTTATGCTGCATTGTGCGCCACACTAGGTGTACCTAATAATGTGACTGGTAAATCTATTTATTGTTTATGTGTGTTTATGAAGTTTATTTTTGACCCTGTTTGAATAATAATCATAAAAAATAACGGTAATGTTCTTCTTCGAGATATATTCAAACTTTATATTGCGGGACTTGTGGTCAGGGTCGGCAGGTAAGGCGGAATGTCACTTGTCATGATAAATAAATATTAATAGGTGCCCATTAAATTATGTTCTGAATGCATTTTCTGTATGATTGCAATCGCTTAACATTTGCCTGAGTAAAAATCACTAAATTTGCACAAAAATCTATCATGAGGCTTTTGGTGTGTTCCTTTTGTTTGTGTGTAAGTTGTAGCAGATGAGGGCGTGGCTTACTGGCTGGTCTGCTTGTCACAATATGGCCAAAAAAAAAGATTGCAGATGCATTTTTCTAATTTTTACAATCGAAAGCAGGGATTTTCAAACTAGTGTTTGCGACATCAAACAACCACCTTATTAATGTAATGTTTTATTTTCCTATTTTCAAACACAGTGTTACTGTTCAAACTGTGTGCAATGATAAAGTGGCCAAAATAATACATCCATCCATCCGTTTTCTACCGCTTATTCCCTTTGGGGTCATACATTTTAAATAAAACATCTGCCTTACTTTAAATGAATACTTGATACACAATTCTTATAAATGATTGGACTATAAATAAAGCCGTAGACCACGGGTCTCAAACTCAATTTACCTTTGAGCCACCGGATGCAGAGTCTGGGTGAGGCTGAGCCGCAAGAAAATATTTGTTTAAAAAAAGTTGCATAATCCTCAGATTTCCGGGCGCGGCACTGCTGCTGCCCACTGCTCCCCGCTCCCATCCCTACATGAACACGGCGGTTGGCGAATAGCCAGGAAAGTACTTGGATAGTGAGCGCAAAAAAGGGACGGCTCCCGGAGTGTTATCCGGCGTCATATAGAAATATATGTATTGTTCATCGTGTGAACCAATGCAAATCAAACAATAAAAAAAAACAACAAACGATTTGAATTGGTCCAGGTTATCGGGGACTGTTATTACTGACGGACAGGTGTCGCGGTGTGACTGCAGCCAGGCACGTAAGAAAACCCTCGTCTCCATAGCTTCGTCTGTGTCGCTTTCACTCATCACCTACTCAGTGGCCTAGTGGTTAGAGTGTCCTCCCTGGGAGCGGTAGGTTGAGAGTTCAAACCCCGGCCGAGTCATACCAAAGACTATAAAAAAATGGGACCCATTGCTTCCTTGCTTGGCACTCAGCATCAAGGGTTGGAATTGGGGGTTAAATCACCATAAATGATTCCCGGGCGCGGCACCGCTGCTGCCCACTGCTCCCCTCACTTCCCAGGAGGTGATCAAGGGGATGGGTCATATGCAGAGGACAAATATCACCACACCTAGTGTGTTTGTGACAATCATTTGTACTTTAATTTAATTAATTAATTTGCCGCTTTTCCACTAATGCAGGGGTAGGCAACCCAGAACATTGAAAGTGCCATTTTGGACCCAAATAACACAACGTTGTCAAGCGCCATTAATATAAAACTCGCGGGCCGCACTAACATTAAACTTTCATATTAAGGTGGAGGCCGCAAAATAACATCCCGCGGGCCGCAATTGGCCCCCGGGCCGCGTGTCGGAGACCCCTGCTGTAGGCTCTCTTAGAAAGCGTCTTGCAGTACTCTGACTCGCCACATTGAGAAGTGGGGGAGATTGTGAGCAAGCAGACACATTTTGCTACCATGTTTTGACAGCAAGGAAGCTAGCACGGCGTTTTGAGTTTTTTTCTGTAATTTTCAAGATCAATGCTTTAATGCCCTGCTGAATGATGAATGAATGTGTCAACCAATATGGAAGACTACATATACAACATCAAATACCTCTCTAAATTGGACATTCAAATAAAACAGGTGTGTATATACAAAGTGGTGTCCATGTACTTCACATACAAATACAGTAGAAGGTAAAAAAAAAAAATAGACCAAACCATATTTGATAACGTATTAATCAAAGTGAATTATTCCCTTCTTTTTCTTCTAATTTTATTAAGAAATCTGTATAATTGGTGATTAGAGCAGATTTGAAAACAATACCTAAACTCGAAAAGGTCTATGGTCAACACGCCCCTCCCCTCTTTGTTACCTTTCATGTACCCTTAAATCAAGAATAATCACAGCAGTCTTAGATACCATGGTGGTATGTACACTATAGAAGTTGCTATGATTTTAAAACAAAGACATAACATCTTTGTTGAAATTTGGTTTATCTTCTTGTAATTTTTGATTCTTTCAGCAAACAAAATTGGTTTCTTGTCCCTTTTTTTTTAAAAGAGGAACTACACTTTTTGGGGGGGAATTTTGCCTGTCATTCGCAATCCTTAAGTAAGACAAGAACACAAATGTTTTTCTTTTTTTTAATGCATTATAAGTCGTAAAATACGGCAAGCACGATAGGGCTGACAATGCACCTTATGGGAAACATCTATTGCGCTCATAGAGCTCTCCAAAAACATAAAAAAAACGCCAACAATACTCCAATTACATCTCGTGACCTGAATAGTAATCAAGTATTAGCACTATTGTTATAATAAGCCCTAACACTAAAGGACCGGGCAGCACGGTAGAACAGCGGTTAGTGCATGTGCCTCACAACACGAAGGTCCTGAGTTGTCCTGGGGTCAGGATCTTTCTGTGTGGAGTTTGCATGTTCTCCCCGTGACTGCGTGGGTTCCCTCCGGGTATTCCGGCTTCCTCCCACCTCCAAAAACATGCACCTGGGGATAGGTTGATTGGCGAATGTGAGTGTGAATGTTCCTGGCTTTGTCATGAATAAGTTGAGAATCGTAATGACGCCTTTTAGATCTACTAAGGTCTGACATGTTTAGTAACTTTACCAGTGGCAGTAGCTCGACGAAGGTGGCGGTGCGTAACTGGCAACCTGGATGTGACACAGTAACAAACTTTTTAATTGGTCAAACGGTGGAGGGCAGGGCATCAAAATGAAAACAATAACAATATTTCGGGGCTGTAAATCAAATTTAGAAATTAGCATATCCCGGCTAAACTACTGTTATCAATTATAAAGGTATGCGAAAAAAACATTATTTATTAATGCTTTGACATATCAGGGCCATTTAATGATGACTTGACATAAAACTAATAAAATATGGCACCTTTAGGAACTATTCTTAGCAGCGCTTGACCACACAGAGCTAACTAACTTATGCTGCTTTGTTGACATACTCAGCTGCTGCTGCTGTATCGCCTCTGAGTTGGTGTAATTCAATGCTAGATTATAAATCATGTCCCTCACTTTGTAGAGGGTTGTGGCCATAAACCGAGAAGTTGGTCAAATTTGACATTAAATAGCCGGAGATGGCGAGAAACACACAAAAATACGCTTGGTTGCATCACTTTTATTTTAAGGATTATAAAGAATTATTAATCTCAAGGGAAATATATTAACAACCTATCATTCGGAATCCTAGTGAGAGCAGACATTGTACTGTACTCGATGGATTTATTTTGTTCATAGTTTGTATTTCTGGTTTTGCACTTAGCAATACTTATTTTTTCACTGCTGCACCTGTTTAGCACTCAGCTTCTAAACTTTTTAGCTCATCCTCCTTATATTCAGGCTCAAAAGTATAAAGTTTTGGATCATCATTTGTCCCAAAGTAGTCTTTATTGTCTCTAATGAAGTCTGTAGTGATGCGTAATAATTGTTTTGGGAAGAGCAAACGTTGTGATGCAGCTGTGAAATTAATACGCTATTGTATGCCTAAAATGTGCAAAATATGTAAATATTACATGTTATTATGAATATGGTAGTTACCACATTACATACTGTATATACTTACGGTATGTATATAAAATGTTGATGAAGTCTTTAAGATGTTTTTTAGTGCTTTATAAGCAGAAAAGAGCTAATCTCATCACCTCCATTGTTAGCTGACTTTTACTACCGTTTATTTATGACCATTACCTCCATTGTTAGCTGACTTTTACTAGCGTTTATTTATGAGTTAGAATCCTAAAAAAAACAAAAACATATGTATACCTGCCTCACAAAAGGATTGTGAATCCATCCATTCATCCATTTTTTACCACTTGTCGGGGTCGCTGGAGCCTATCTCAGCTGCATTGATAGGCAAAATAAAAAAAATAAAAAACTGAAGTTTTCCTTTTAAGATGTTAAATCATGTCCTTTTCCAAACGTTATTGGTATTTTTTAATGATCCACCCTCAGCTTCCTGTGTGGAAATGTAATTTCTTTAGCTCTCCTCTGTCGTTCAATACAAGCATGCTGCTCTGCATGGTTTTCTTCAACTATGTATTTATCTCCTCTAATTAAGGAGCAAAATAAAGTATTTTTTGTTGGCGCTAGTACTGAATTATAATGTTATTTACCACTTTTTGTGTGTTGTTTTTTGTCAAAGCAGCGCACTCTCTTAGTGTTGCTGTTCAGATGTTGTGGTGCTGAAATTGTTGGGTTACGGATTTCTCCTGTTTAGGGGCGGAGCCTGTCTTTTAGACATGAGGCCACGCGTGGCTAATTTATTGATTTGTCCCCTTTTTGTCCTGCATGAAAAGCGGCTGCTTAGGATCACAAGGGGAAGAAAATGAGCGGTCCATAATGTGACACATGCATTACGAGCACAATACAGAGGAAGTGTCCTGATCACACTCAATCATAGCAGACAGGTCTTCTGTGAAACTGATATTTATATTAATGATTTCTTTACGTTTTCTTCATGCTAAATGGTAGACAGTGTGATGTCATTAGGCTATTATGTTATGGTGATACATGCAATAAGGTCAAGTTGCTCTTCCATGGTTGTCATCACACTTTTTATACTTTGTCATCACAGTTTAAAAAAGTCAAACACACATTTTAGACCTTCTGACTCTTGAAAATGTTGCAAAAGGTGTTTTAAACCAACAGATTGCTCTTGTCTTTGAGTAGCATGTTTGCAGTAGGTCTTTAAAGGCCTACTGAAATGAGATTTTCTTATTTAAACGGGGATAGCAGGTCCATTCTATGTGTCATACTTGATCATTTCGCGATATTGCCATATTTTTGCTGAAAGTATTTAGTAGAGAACATCCACAGTAAAGTTTGCAACTTTTGGTCGCTAAC
The DNA here is from genome assembly GCF_033978795.1 of Nerophis ophidion. Taxonomy (NCBI): domain Eukaryota; kingdom Metazoa; phylum Chordata; class Actinopteri; order Syngnathiformes; family Syngnathidae; genus Nerophis; species Nerophis ophidion. Next base: position 19,092,930 of record NC_084612.1, on the reverse strand, counting down.
AGAAAAGCCCTGCCTTTACCGGAAGTCGCAGATGATGACATTACATGTTGATGGCTCTTCACATCCTCACATTGTTTTTAATGGGAGCCTCCAACAAAAACAGCTATTCGGACCGAGAAAACGACAATTTCCCCGTTAATTTGAGCGAGGATGAAATATTCGAGTTTGAGGATATTGTTAGCTACAGAATAGAAAAAAAAAAAACGCGATTGCCTTGGGACAGATTCAGATGTTTTAAGACACATTTACTGGGATAATTCTGGGAAATCCCTTATGTTTCTATTGTGTTGCTTGTGTTTTCGTGAGATTAAATAGTACCTGATAGTCGGAGGGGTGTGTCCACGGGTGTCTTGACGCCAATGTCTCAGGGAAGTCGACGGCAGCTTTATGGACGGCACAAGCTCAGCTGATCTCTGGTAAGATGCGACTTTTCACCACAATTTTCTCACCGAAACCTGCTGGTTGACATTTGGTCGAGATCCATGTTCGCTTGACCGCTGTGATCCATAGTAAAGTTTCACCTCCGGGAATTTTAAACAAGGAATCACCATATGCTTGTGTGGCTAAAGGCTAAAGCTTGCCAACTCCATCTTTCTACTTTGACTTCTCCAATATTAATTGAACAAATTGCAAAAGATTCAGCAACACAGATCTCCAAAATACTGTGTAATTATGCGGTTAAAGCAGACGACTTTTAGCTGTGTGTGTGTGCAGCGCTCATATTTCTTACAGTCCGTGACGTCACGCGTTCACGTCATCATTACGCGACGTTTTCAAGAAGAAACTCCCAGGAAATTTACAATTGCAATTTAGTAAACTAAAAAGGTCGTATTGGTATGTGTTGCAATGTTAATATTTCATCATTGTTATATAAACTATCAGACTGCGTGGTGCGTAGTAGTGGGTTTCAGTAGGCCTTTAAAACCAATAGAGTGCTTTTGGTATAAAAAGGATGTTTGATTAGCGTTTAAACAGCAGTGTGCTCTTTTCATATAGAGATTCTTTTAGTAATGTATTTTGCAGTAGGTCCTTAAAACCATCAGCAATGTGCTCTGTAATATAGTGGAACTTTGACAAATATTTTTGCACTCCTGTCATTTTAGAGGATCTTTGACTAGTGTATTTGCGAGTCCTTTAAAAAACAGCTGATTGCTCCTGTTTTTTAGCGGCTCTTTGACGAGTGCATTTTTCAGGAAGCTCTTTAAACCAGCAGAGTGCTCCTGTCGTTTGACTAGGGTATTTTGCAATAGGTCCTTAAAACTAGCAGAGTACTCTGGCTGTATAGAGAAGCTTTGATTAGCATTTGTGTCATAGGTACTCTACCAACATCACAGCGCTTCTGTCATTAAGAGAATCTTTGGTGAGCGTTATTGCTGTGGGTGCATAAAAAACAGCTGAGCACTTCTGTCATTTACAGGAACTTTGACTAGTGTATTTTTCCAGTAGGCCCTTTTGAAACCAGCAGAGCACTCTTGTCATTTAGAGGATCTTTGACAAGTGTATTTTGCAGCAGGTCCCAAAAACTAGCAGCAGCATGTTCTCGTTATATCATTGACAAATGTTTTTGCAGTAGGTCCTTAAAAAACAGCTCAACGCTATTGTTATTTAGGGAATCTTTGACTACTGTATTTTGCAATAGGTCCTTTAAAACAGCAGAGTACTCTTGTGATATTGAGGATCTTTGACAAACATTTTTGCAGTAGGTCCTTTACCAACATCACAGCGCTCCTGTCTATTAGAGGATCTTTGATTTGCCTTTTTGCTGTGGTTCCTTTTTAAAAACAGACTTTTTTTTTAACCCACTTTGTTTACAAAACAGTTGAAAGTGTAATAATTGGTTGAACTCTCCTATAATGATAAATATATTAGTATTACTTATTTCATTTGATTAAAATTACTGGCAGAAAAGTAACATAGCATTTTGTGAATGTTTTGTGGTCTATATAGTAAGGGGGCTCAAAAAATTAATTTGCAACCAAATTGCAATATTTTTTTATTCTGATTTTAAAACAATTCCTAATTTTCAACAATAAATTCAAAAACAGTAAATATTTTTAAGAATAATTTTTTGGATTAAAAACATTAAGCCACTATAATTTATATTATTATTATTATTATTATTATTATTATTGATGTTTTTGCCTTTAAAAACAAAAATGTTTTTTACATTTTTTTTTTTGTTTTGTGAACATTAGACTTAAATAAATAATAAATAAGTGGGTTGTACTTGTATAGGGCTTTTCTACCTTCAAGGTACTCAAAGCACTTTGACACTACTTCCACATTTACCCATTCACACACACATTCACATACTGATGGAGGGAGCTGCCATGCAAGGCGCTAACCAGCACCCATCAGGAGCAAGGGTGAAGTGTCTTGCTCAGGACATAACGGACGTGACGAGGTTGGTACTAGGTGAGGATTGAACCAGGGACCCTCGGGTTGCGCACGGCCTCTCTCCCACTGCGCCACGCCGTCCCATAAATATTTTACTATTATGCAATTTAGATTAGCAGCAGGAGAAACACTTTTAACAAAGTTGATCAATTTATGTGGCGCATTACATACATTAATTCCAAAATGAGTGTTTAGTGGCTGAGTGGTGATTTTCATTTTATTGGCCAAATTTTTCCCTTTTAATGGTTAGGCACTGACTTTTTAATTATACGCCACAACTGAATTAATTGCAAAAAAAAAATCCCAAATCCCAAATCCCAAAACTGTGCCTCCCACATTTAATAAGCCTTAATATTTTTTTCTTCTTTTTGCTGTAGGTCCGTAAAAACAGCAGAGTGCTCCTGTCATATAGAGGATCTTTGCGTCAAGAACAATTAAAACGACAAAAACATTTTTTTAATCTGCATTTGGAAAACTGAAATGAGTATGACTGCAGAGAGAAGTCAGTAGGGCTAATCCTTTTTCTGTGCACATATATATAAATAAATATGGTATATAGCCAGACAGCTGGAACAGATCATGTGACAAATAGCTTTGGCACGCTAATAAAGAAGACACTGAAATAGCAAAATATAGCTGTCCATTTTACTGCGCTCCTGTCCTCACTTTTAGCTAACTACATGCATCATACAAAGTGGCGTCAAATACTGGTGTAGTAAGAATGGTACATAAATTAAGCACAATGATGATTTTTCATGCACATAACAAATTTTAATCCCGTATCAGAATTGGTTTCCAATTTAATTCATGTTTTTTTTTCTTTCTAATACATACAGTGCATTTTTCCTACTAAGGGGTATTCAAGTAACCACCCTCACAGTCCTTTTAAGTGATATATATTTTTTTTCAAGCTTTGTGTTGCATCAGTCTGAGTTACCAGGCAGCTTGAGTCTTCCGGTCACCATGGCAACCGGTACTGCTGCAGGAGGGGATCAACATTTTAGCATGTGTAAAATGCACAGCATGTAGAACAAAAACAGAGTGATTTTCTTAAACTTTACCTGCTAATTATAGTGTTTTTTTTTTTGTGTGGCGTTTTCTGTTCCAGCCTGTTGGATGTTACGTAAACTAAGCGGACTGTGGGATTGTGTCGAGAAGAACAACAATCTAAAAAGCGATAAGTGCTGTTCAAATAAGTAAGGACTGTGCAGTAAGGAAGGGGAGGGTGTGTGTGTGTGGGGGGGTGGGGGGGGGTTCTTTTCAGAAGAAGGATTGGAATGTTGTGATTTGGCTCTTATGTTTAAGGTTACACATGCCTTGGCTTGGTCACAACAAAGTGTGAAATTCTGCCATATCAACTTGAACTCGGTCAAACATTCTATAATGTGCGTTGAGAGAAGTTTTTGCCATCTTTGGTAAAAAAAACATTGAGACATCGATTAAGGACTAAAACACAGGTCGGACCACAGACACAACTTGGAAGTATAGGATTATTATTTTATTGCCAACAACACAACACGTATAAAGCAACTCCAGTAAAAAGCACTGGGATTGACTCCAATTAAGATGAACCATGCAAATAATACTGTACTTTGTGTTCACTGAGCTGACCTGAGTATAAGGCAACCCTGAATATAAGACCATGCCTATCAATGGGAATATAACAATATCACCTCCATCAAATTTTCATACCAAACTTATTAGGGATAGGCGATATGGTGTAAAATCCATCCATCAATTTTGTCCCTCTCAGGGCCGCGGGGGGCTGGAGCCTATCCCAGTTGCTTTCGGGCACCCTGGACAAGTCGCCACCTGTATATCGATATATATATTGCATTTTTTCTGTTAAGAGACTCTAGTATTGCAACACCACATCATCAGTAGTGTAAAACTAACCTGTCTGGAGGAAAGTTCTGTAGTCAGATGCAACAAAAATTGACGGCATGGCGCAATTCGGAGAGTGGTTGTGCCAGCAACCTGAGGGTTCCTGGTTCAATCCAACCTTCGACCATCCTAGTAATGTCCGTTGTGTCCTTGAGCATGTCACCCTTGCTCCTGATGGGTCCTCTGGTTAGCTAAGTCTTGGATGGCAGCTCCCGCCATCAGTGTGTGACTGGGTGAATGTGGAAATAGTGTCAAAGCGCTTTGAGTTCCTTAAAAAGGTAAAAAAGTGCTATACAAGTATAACCCATTTACCATTACTGTTTGGCCACAATACCCAGCAATCTGTTTGGAAGAGAAAAGGTGAGGCCTTTATCTAATGACTGCATCACATGAGCCCTATTTAAATAGGCTCAGAGAAGTCAACAGGTGTCGTCAATCATAATCACTCACATGAAGTTAAGAGGCCCTGCCAAGAAGCTAATTTGATTTGATTGTAAGGTATGTTGCTGTATGGATACTTTTGACCCAGCAGATTTGGTCACGTTTTCAGTAGACCCATAATAAATTCATAAAAGAACCAAACTTCATGAAGGTTTTTCGTGACAAACAGGTATGTGCTCCAATCAGTCTAGCACACAAAAATAAGAGCTGTAGAAATGATTGGAAACTGAAAGACAGCCATGACATTATGTCCTTCACAAGTGTATGTAAACCTTTGAACCACGACTGTAAATGTATATCAATTCATACTGTTAACGACCAGCTGATGTTACTGTTTACTGTTCGTGTGGTTTGGATTTGATACCAGTTTTTCCCATGTTTGTGAACACACCGTCCGTGCCAGAAAGGTGATTGGCAGAGAATGAGGAAGTGTTGTTGTGTGTCTGGCGGAGAAGCACATACCTGCGTAGAAGAAAGTGTGTACACGGGAGGTAAAACCTTTTGGAATTGTGCCATTTGTAATCATAAGATTGGTAATAAAAGTTTTAAAAAAAGCATCGGACATTGTGTAATTTATTTTAGGGGCTACAGTATATTATCATTTGTTTTCAAGTAAAAAAAAACAAGAAGTCATTTTCAAAATGTGGCAGTAATAAAAAGGCTGTGATGGTTGGGGGGAACATTAAGGGGGAAACCCTTGTGCGTATATGTGTGTGTTGATACCATTCAGAACCGATTTTCGATTCAACATGATTCTCAATTCATTATGATTCTCGATTCAAACCAATTGTCGTAATGAATTATTTGGTATAATAATTATAATGAAACATTTTCAAAACAGGCTACGTGTCAGAAAAGCTCCTTCTGTTTGCATGGAAATGGCCTAAAATGTATTCTTATAGAAAAAAAAAAACTTTTTTAATACATTTTTTAAATTATCAATGTATTTAGAATCGGAATGAATAAGAATCGCTATTCAGATGTGAATTTATTTTTATGTGCACCCTATGTATGTATGTATGTATGTATGTATGTATGTATGTATGTATGTATGTATGTATGTATGTATGTATGTATGTATGTATGTATATATGTAGGTTGGTTGGTTTGGTAGAGAATGACAACAGAACCATTTCAAATATTTTGCAAAGGTTTCTAATCTAGCTGCTGATATACAGTATCAGCAGCTAAAACATTTTTTAATCTACTTGTTAATAATATCTGGTTACTTAATAATGTAACATGCTTTCTATCTAGACTTCTGTTAGAGTGTAAAAAAGATTTACTCTTTAGATTGGAGACTTTTCATTAGTTTTGGGTAATACTACAAATTTAGATAGCGCAGGGTTTCCCCTTAATGTAACTGATACTGTTTTAGTTGCTCAGACAGTATTGTGTTCGTATATGTCTAGATTGAGGTATTTTGTTTTTTTAAGAGTGGAAATATGTTAATGTATCTCATTTAAATGTTAGCATTTACGCTAACTAGCAAGTAGAGGTGGGGCAAATAATTAATTAATAGATTCATTGAAATTCGTACATTGACGATTATAAAAATCGATTAGTAAATCCATCCATTTTCTACCGCTTATTCCCTTTAGGGGTCGCGGGGGGCACTGGCGCCTATCTCAGCTACAATCGGGCGGAAGACAAGTCGCCACCTCATCGCAGTCGATTAGTAAATGTCAATCGATAATCGATGAATTTATTGTAAATAAGGTACTGTATATAGTTCTAAAATGTGTCTGACTCGTGAGGTGGCTAAAGATTCCCACCTGCTCTGTCCAGTCCATGACTTTTATTAAAAGCGGTTGTCAATCGTAGTTTGACATTAATTTAAAACGGTAATATTAATCAATGTGTTTTACCGCAGTTTATAATTGGTACTTTTTATTGTTACATTCTTACTTGTCAGTCTTTCCAATTTCCCACAGAAATGACCAGACTTTGCCTTACTTTTTAAAGAGTTTCCTGTAAATTTCACTTATTTTTTAACTTTCTGTAAAATTAAACATAAGTACAAATGATCTCCGGTATTGCAATTGACGTTGTTGGCGATAGTCACACTTGAGCCACAGTTATCTGCCAAGGGAATATTTGTTTTGTTTTTTTAAGTATTTTTCTTTAAAATGTCTCTCATTTTCAAATGCTAATGCTGACTGGTGAACCCTCCTTTTTTTTTTTTTTTTTTTTAAACACATTTTTGAAAAAAAAAAAACAATTTTCGAAAAAAAATACTAAAACAATGTTTTCATTATCTGTAAAATAACAAAACTGATATCAACTTTTTTAGCCTCTCAACAGTTGTTAAACTCATTGCACCATAACCCTTCTGTTGCTAACAACTTTTAGGTAACTTTTTCACAGCTGCGTCTCTGTCAGTGTGTGTGAGTGATGGGAAAAAAAGCTCCGACTTGTTTTATATGGTATACGCTTACCATTGCAGCCTTCTCAACCTCTGCAGGCTGTCTGCGACAGAAATTACACTTCTTGTGACCTGTGACTGTGTAACTGCTACACAATCATTCTGTCCATTCCTCTTTGCACCTTGGCCAGAACTAGGGCTGGGCGATATATCGTTATACTCGATATATCGCGGGTTTGTCTCTGTGCGATATAGAAAATGACTATATCATGAACTTCGAGTATACGTTCTCACGCAGTTGATTTTAGCTGCGGGCATTTCACTACAGGCTTTTTTCACTCCTTCTTGTCTCTCCTTCTTACAGAGACTTAAAACAAGCGCACCTTCTTACCTACGTCACATACTGTCAAGTCATACGCCCTCGCGGAGCAAAGAGGTAGCAGAATGGGTAAAGTTAGCAGAGTGGTGCGAGTGGTAATCCGAGAGAGAGAGAAGGTGCGAATCTGGTAACAAATGAAGGAAGAATTAATTACCAAGAAAAACCACACAGGGTCCATCGTCTAGCGGTGGTTTGGCTTCAAGCGGGAAGATGTTTTACAAGTATGCGGCAAAAGCGTTGCTACAAAAAGTAGCACCTACTGCTAATGTTTAGCATCATTTGAAAAGTCACTTGCTAGAGAATGAAGGGTGCTTGAAACTCCACATATCAACATCTACGTTCGGTGCCACACCAACAAAATCCCAAAGCAACTATTTCCAGATCAACACCGTATGAAAACATTAGTCAACAACAGAAGGAGATAACGTCCGCAGTAACCTATAACATAGCGAACGACATAAACCATTTGAGTTCATATTATGCAGCTCATTTTTATTTGACAGTTTTCTAAATATCTTGTGTGACATCATGCAGAAAAGTGCACTTTGTTAGTTTTAAACTACCGTATTTTTGGGGCTATAAGTCGCAGTTTTTTTCATAGTTTGGTCGGGTGCGACTTATACTCAGGATCAACTTATGTGTGACATTTTTAACACATTACCTTTAAAATATCAAATAATAATATTTAGCTCATTTTCGTAAGGGACTAGATGTATAAGATTTCATCGAATTTAGCAATTAGGAGTGACAGATTGTTTGGTAAACGTATAGCATGTTCTATATGTTATAGTTATTTGAATGACTCTTACCATAATATGTTATGTTAACATACCAGGCACCTTCTCGGTTGGTTATTTATGCGTCATATATCCATCCATCCATCCATCTATTTTCTACTGCTTATTACTTTTGGGGTCGCCGGGGGCGCTGGTGCCTATCTCAGCTACAATCGGGCGGAAGGCGGTGTACACCCTGGACAAGTCGGCCCTTCATCGCAGGGTATGCGTCCTATAACGTATACTTATTCAGCCTGTTGTTCACTATTCTTTATTTGTTTTAAATTGCCTTTCAAATGTCTATTCTTGGTGTTGGGTTTTATCAAATAAATTTCTGCAAAAAAGGCGTTTTATAATCCATCCATCCATCCATTTCCTACCGCTTATTCCCTTTTGGGGTCGCGGGGGGCGCTGGCGCCTATCTCAGCTATAATCGGGCGGAAGGCGGGGTACACCCTGGACAAGTCGCCACCTCATCGCAGGGCCAACACAGATAGACAACATTCACACTCACATTCACACACTGCCACTTGTATATATTTTTTCCTTCTTTATTATGCATTTTCGGCAGGTGCGACTTATCCTCCGGAGCGACTTATACTCCGAAAAATACACTTTTTGTACGTTCTGTACAAAAAGTGTACTTTAATTTAGTGTTGTTTTGATATGTCATCTTAGTGACATGCACAAAAGTGCACTCATAGCTTGTTTTAAAATGTCTCTGACAATCTTGCACTTTCGGTTTTGAAATTACATGAATGTTTAATAACTATTTGATGAATACAGTTTTGATAAATTGTCTTAGTTGTGATTTTCTTCTCTGCATGAAAGTTTAAAATGAGCATATATTAATGCAGTATGAACCAGAATTGTTTAATGTAGACACATAGAATCATCATACTGGTGTGATTATATGCATCGGGTATTCATTCAAGGCTAAGGCAAAATATCGAGATGCATATCATGTATTGTGACACGGCCTAAAAATATTGAGATGTTAATAAAAGGCCATTATGCTCAACCCTAGCCAGAACCTCCTTTTTTTTTAGTCTCAAATGGACTGACAACAGCCCCAAAGACTTGTCACTTGAACTTTTTAAATCTCCCCACCCGCAATATATGACACCATTGTTTTCGGACTTGTACTTGGGACAAAAACATCCATTGATTGATACAGTATCAAAAATACATAGGACCGCACAAAGACCCTATTATTTATTTCAGTATTGCTTTGCTACTCCAACAACAGTTGTCTTGTAACCATAAGTCCCAACGTCTTGAGCAAATGGCAGTTCTCATTATTCAACCCGTTTGTTGACTAATTTCCACATTTCCGTCCACATTTCTGAGGTGGAAATGCACTCCCCCCCATAGCCTGGGACGTCTATTTTCGGTTTTCCCATCAGGATAAATTCTTGTTCTGAATGTCTGACTATAGAATGTGACTTGGGAAGGCACCACTCTCAATAAAGCTGAAAATGTTAACAAATAAATAGGATCAACTACTGGGGGATCATTTTATTTGGTGGTGTTATTGCTTCTGGGTCCTTGATTACTAGATTGGATTCAATTTGCCTGAACATAAATGACCCTTAATCTTTGTAACTATGATTGCTTACTTTGTACACAAAAGGTTCCATTATGCTATAACCACCACAACTTCTGGTGGCATTGTGATCTAATTATGCTCTTGATAAAGTTGAGCATAAAACCTGTCATACTGAGCAGTCCCTGTTGTCTTATGTTGCCGCTATTGCAAAGTTAGAATGTATTGGAGATTTTATCAAGGGATAGATAATATCTACATTTTTGATAAAGTGTACAAAAGCACTTAGTCTTTTGTTGTTTTGGGGCATTATAGCCCGGTTGGAAGAGTGGCCGGGCCAGCAACTTGAGGGTTGCAGGTTTAATCCCAGTTTCCGCCATCCTAGTCACTGCCGTTGTGTCCTTGGGCAAGACACTTTACCCACCTGCTCCCAGTGCCACCCACACTGGTTTAAAAATGTAATTTAGATATTGGGTGTCACTATGTAAAGCGCTTTGAGTCACTAGAGAAAAGCGCTATATAAATATTATTCACTATTCACTTTTGTTGTTTGGATAATTTACATGACCGGTAGTTTTGGTGATACCACAAATTCGGGTATCGACCCAATACCTAGTAGTTACAAGGGCAGTATAGGTCATACCAATGCCGAAACTGTACGTAAAAATGTCAAGATCATTGAAGGAATTAATTTTTGGATCACAATTATTTTCAGACAAAAAACACACGACGATGTAACAATAGAGTTCCGCCCTGAGATCGGTCGTGAGTTCAAATCCGGCCGAGTCATACCAAAGACTATAAAAATGGGACCCATTAACTCTCTCTGCTTGGCACTCAGCATCAAGGGTTGGAATTGGGGGTTAAATTACCAAAAATGATTCCCGTGCGCGGCCACCGCTGCTACTCACTGCTCCCCTCACCTCCCAGGGGTGATAAAGAGGGATGGGTCAAATGGAGAGAATAATTTTGTCACACTTAGTGTGTGTGTTACTATCATTGGTACTTTAACTCAACTTTAATATAATTTACATTTTTAGAATATTTCCTTTTCTGGTTTAAATCTTTTGATTTTTGCCCTTAAAGCCCTCTTGTGTCCATTGACTTATTTCCTGAGTTTGTAAACAATAACAAAAAAGACAAAATATTTTTTGATAGTAAAATATATCGTTCTAACCACTGTGGTATAGACCTGATTCTATACTACTTGGCATCGTTACTGTCGATCTTTGTATCTATACACCCACCATTGTTTACATTCAAGAGCTTTCGCGCGCAGTTAGCAGTTAGCTTATCCTCCTACGGTGTGTAGTGTTAGCTCGAGTCGCATGCTACTCTTTAGCGCAGCCCTAGTGGCTCCCTGGAGCATTTTTTAAAAAGGATTGAAAATGGAAAAAATGGGGTAAAGTAGGGCTGGGCGATATATCAATATTCACGATATATCGTGGGTTTGTCTCTGTGCGATATATAAAATGACTATATCGTGATATTCGAGTATACGTTCTCACGCAGTTGCTTTTAGCTGCGGGCATTACACTACAGGCTCTTCTCGCTCTTTCTTGTGTCTCCTTCTCACAGACAAGCAGGCGCACCTTCTTACATACGTCACATACTGTCACGTCATACGTCACATACGTATACACCCTCGCGTAACAGAGAGGTAGCGGCATGGGTAACGTTAGCTGTGATGCTAGCAGAGCCATGCGAGTGGTAATACGAGAGAAATAATTCCAAAGAAAAACAGCAGGGGGTCCATCATCTGGCGGTGGTATGAAAAAAATAGTCAACACCAGAATGTAATAACGTCCGTAGTAACATACCACATAGCGCAGGACGAACACTATTTGATTTCCTATTATGCAGCTCATTTTTATTTGACACTTAAAATGTCTCTGAAAATCTTGCACTTTCTGTTATGGAAATGACATGATCATTTGTGCCACTGCTTAATAACTGTTTAATAAATACAGTTTTGGTCAGTTGACTTAGTTGTGATTTCCTTCTCTGCATGAAAGTTCAAAAGTAGCATATATTAATGCAGTATGAACAAGAATGTTTTAATGTAGACACATAGAATCATCATACCGCTGTGATTATATGTATCAGGTGTTCATTCAAGGCTAAGGCAAAATATCGAGATATATATTGTGTATGGCGATATGACCTAAAAATATTGAGATATCAAAAAAAGGCCATATCCCCCAGCCCTAGGGGAAAGATTTTTTGTTTTTGTATGAGTATGGTTTTTGTTTGAGGACAAATATGACACAAACCTTCCCAAGTGTTAGAAAGCCCACTGTTTAATATGAATATTTGGAGAATATCGTTTTGTCCTAATTTTGGCAGTTGTTGAACCCACCATAGTGTGAACTGTGATGCAACAGTTTGTTTACATGTAAAATATTCCACTCCTTTGTC